>NC_083348.1:100739623-101039623 GCF_019175385.1 Lycium barbarum | reverse complement strand
GAGGATAAACTTCTATCTGAGTATGTTAACTTGCATGGTGAGGGAAGATGGAGTTCTGTAGCTCGCTGTGCAGGTACGAATTATAAATTGCAACGCATCTCAAGAAATTAACTATACTTCTTTATCTTTTGAGACGTTATTTCCAGGCAAAATTCTGTTTGATCTCTCGCTTTCTCTTTCTTTACGAATTTAACACGAGCTTATAAGGCAGAGACTAAGGCAGAGACAGACTTATAGTGATGCTAGGAGCAAGTTCAATTGAACTCATTATTTTCACATGGAGCACCATAGATATGTAGTCTGTATGTTAAATCCCTCGAGACGTAGAATAATATCAAGTTCTGAATCCATAATAATTTTGAAAGAGCTCAAAGCCTTGAATCTATTAAGTATATACAAATATTCAATCTGCCTCTGAGCTTGGATGTGATTTTAAGTTTTTTTTCCCCTGTATTCATTTTGAAGTTGGGTATTGTTCATGCAGGACTGAAGAGGACTGGGAAGAGTTGCAGGCTAAGGTGGGTGAACTACTTGAGGCCTGGACTTAAAAGAGGTCACATAACACCTCAGGAGGAAGGCATTATTATTGAATTGCATGCCTTGTGGGGCAACAAGTAAATTCTTAATTCTCACTCAATTTCTAGGCTATTTAATTCTTCTTTAAATTGGCCTTTGTCGCCTCCTTTGGTAATTAATTACTTGCAATGTTAATGTGCAGATGGTCAACTATAGCCCGTTACTTGCCTGGAAGGACAGACAACGAAATAAAAAATTACTGGAGGACACATTTCAAGAAGAAAGAAAAAGCTTCTGCAAAGCAGGACAAAAGAAAAACTCTAAGGCAGAAAAATCAACTGCAACAAAATGGCACTACTAAATTCTCACCTCAAGCAGAAGAAGTGATCATAAAGAGCGATGAAAATGATAACGAAGTAGCGTTCACTTATCGTCAGAATATAATGGATCAGGATCCGGTTGTGGACTTGCCACCAGTGACGACTTCTTCAGACATATCATGTGCATGGACGGACACTTTTCCGATGGACGGATTATGGGGAGGATTATGGAACCTAGATGATCATTCGCAGGCAAGTGACAAGTGCAAGGTGTCAATCCAGAATCAACTTGCTACTGCTAATTGTTCCTACGCAACTGATTATGCAGTTAACTTTTATAATGGAGGTTTTATTTTCTGAGGAAATAGAGGCGTTGATCCTGATTATAAGACTAATTAGTCAGATTGTGTGTATGGTCTATGTCTTTAATTTTGAAGAAGAAGAAAAAAGGATTTGGTTACCTTACAATAAGTTATTATGGTTCTGCACGATGATTTGTACTTAGTTAACATGATTAATTTGAAGAATATCCAAAATAAAGATGGATAGTTTCATAATTAGGATCATCAATCAAGTCTGAAATACTGATGTTGAATATAAAAACAAAAGATGATATATAGACGCAAGAATTTTCAGCAATAATTTTATCTGAAATTCACACTTATTTATATCCACAATTATTATGTGGCTTAACACTTTTCTTCACATCAACACTGGAAATCTAAAGGGTGGACAAGATATAAAATGGACCGGTTATTTTTCTTCTTAAGAAATTTATCTGTATTCTGTGCCAATCACGACCTCAAATCCCCAGGTTGTAATCCCCTTCCCTATCCCTATGTAATTAAAAAAAAAAAAAAACACGGACTCAAATGTAAGGTGGCTCTTGGATTTTATGGGTTCTAATGACTTTGAAACCAGATTGACTTTGACTACACGTGTACCAATAACATTAATGTTTTGCTGTGTGCTGATTTTGACTAAGTCAATTTGCGATATCTCTATGATGACATACGTGGATGAAGGCATAAAGCTATAGCCTTCAGGTTCATTGAACTAATTGTGTCCAGCTCAAATTTAAAAAATCTCAGCCGAGGCTTCCTGTACAAAAGGAAAAGGGGGACAGTGTTAGGTTTTTAAGTGGAATTGGATTAATAAAACTCAATCCAATTAGATTTTTGAATTTTTCCTTTCTATGTGAAATTGGATTAATAAAACTCAATCCAATTTGGACCAGGCCAATTTTGCCCAAAATTTTCTCTATAGGATCAATTTAGGTCTTATTTTGAGAACACAAGAGTGAATTTATAGCAGCCATATAGAGAGAAAAACATGAGAGAGAAAGCAGATTTTCGTCCAGAAATTTTCTGTTACAGCAGTTCGCTTTAAATTACGTTTCCCGATTCGTTAACCGTTGGATCGTGCTGCAATTTGAACTGGGGGTTCTCAACATCTGGTTCTTCGATTTCAACGGTGAAGATCAGATTTTGTGGTCTGTAGCTCCATTTTTCGAGTACGAACAGTACCTCAGTTTTGGGGGTGATTTCTCTCATTTCTTCGCTAGTTTTGGTGCTATCTTTTATGTATTATTCCTCCGTGCTTGGCTTTGTTGTTGTAGCCATTTGGAGAACATTGTTGTAACTCTTGTTGATTATAGTGGAGCTTTTGTGGGCCGGAGGTCCTGTGGATGTTTCCTCTTCACATTAAAGGGGTTTTACCACGTAAATTTGGTGTCTCTTCCATTCGATTTATTTTTGCTTGCTTTACTATTTTATTGTTGGTATAGCTGCCTGGATTTCCATTTGTGCTAGTGTTTATTGTCTTCTCTTGGTTCAAATAGTGTGAGAAGTTTCGACTTGGGTATTTTTATTCCGCTGTTACCTCGTCGTGCAATTTGGTTATTGCTTGTTTCTTCTCAACAAAGTGGTATCAGAGCTTGTGGTTGTATTTGGTTGTGTTGATTGTCTATTTGAATGATGGAGGTAAATATGAGCAAGATGGTTTGTTTAAATGGCAGTAATTACCATATTTGGAAAAGCAAGCTGAAAGATCTTCTATTTGTCAAGAAGTTGCATTTACCTGTGTTCGCTTCTAAGAAACTCGAGTCTATTGAAGATGAGGATTGGAAATTTGAGCACTTACAGGTTTGTGGCTATATTAGGCAATGGGTTGAAGATAATGTTCGAAATCATATTGTGAATGAGACAAATGCTAAAAGCTTGTGGGAAAAGCTCGAGACACTTTATGCTTCAAAGAATGGCAATAATAAGTTGTTCCTACTGAAACAATTGATGAATATTAGATACAAAGAAAGCAGCCCTATTTTTGATCATATCAATGATTTTCAGGGTGTCCTTGATCAGCTATCTGGAATGGGTGTCAAGTTTGATGAAGAAATACAGGGACTTTGGCTTCTTAATACTCTGTCAGACTCTTGGGAAACTCTTCGAGTTTCTTTGACTAATTCTGCTCCCAGTGATGGTGTAACCATGAAATATGCTAAGAGCGGTGTTTGTCATACCCCATTTTAACCGGGTTAAATTAGAAGTACAACATATTGGAAATTCCTATTTTTTGTTTATTTTAAGGAGTCGCCACCTAATTATTTACGGTGAATTAGGACACCTAAAGTTATTTAAAGTAATTATCTAAAGTTGATTTTATTTTAAAGTCTACCCAACCAAAAGATTCTAGGTAAGGGTTCAATTAGTCTAAAGGGAAGGTATTAGGCATCCTTTAAGACCCATTAACAATGGTTAACCGACCGGACTTACAATTAATTAGGCTGAGTGTAAATATAGTATTATAAAAAAGAATGTAGCCTTGTAAATGTGACTAAAATTATGGATAGACTTGTAAGAATGCTATTTAAAATAGGACCTGTAGAAAATAATTATTTGTATAAGAGAAGATTTTAAGTGCTATTTAAGAGTAAGACTTACAAAAGACTAATAGTTCATTATAGACTATGCAAGGATTGTTTTAACAAATATATGTTTCAAGCGTTAAAAAAAAGAGCTAAAGTGAAGAAGTTATCCACAAAACTAGCTTGTCTTTTATTTCTCAAAATACGCTAACATTAGTGTATAATTTGTGATGTTTTGAAAATCCTAAGATGAAAAATGATTCTTTTAACCCAAGAATGTGTAGGCATGCTATTTGAAAATCAATTACTCCAAATAAATGTTATAGATACTATACATAGTTTAGAAAATAGAAGTGAATGTAATTTGTGGAATTTTAAAGAGGCAAAACTAAATATTGGGTTGTTGGCTTTAATCTCTAAACTTAAGTCACATTCGATATGATAAAGCAAAAAATTATAGTTACTGCCTTCAGGGATGTGTGCTGTCGTATATGTTAAAATTACTCCCTTTATCACTAGTTATATATGAAATTTATCATGACCAAATAAACCTATTGTTAGTCTTATTGTCCACCAAACAACACACAAGCAAATAGAAGTAGATGAATCAAACACAATGAAACAAATTTGATGGAACATTCAGCCGCGTTTCCATGTTTCCTGTGCAGCTCGAACATGGAGAAGAAAAAGAACAGGGACGTTACAACAGCTTGTGGCAAGCTGTAAGCTTAAGCCTCAAACAAGTTAATGGTTTGCCTGAGTGACATGGCAATTCACGTAGATAAACAACAACAATAAACAGTATTGTCTCATGAATGTGGCCGATGAGATTCGAAGATGTTAGAACTCGAAATTCCAGTTCATGCAAAGAAAGAGAAGGAGAAGGCTGAGTTGATGTCACAAGTTGTATATTCTAAAACCGACCCAAACAACAAATGGGAAAATAAATAGTTTAACTGTTCACACATATTAAATCAGTCCACACAGAAGGCAGACTGGACCAGTTATCTCGACAACAATATCATGCTTCGAATAGATTCTCATCCATCTTAGATTGTATTCAAGTAAACACCTGTTCGATCTATCAATTGTTTAAAATAGCAAAGCAACTAAAACAAGACCCAAATCTCATGATTGACCAGACACACTACTCAGGTTACGCCATCTAGGCTTATAGCAAGTTCAAACATATACTTTGATAATAGGCAGTGACACATAAATGATAACTGAGCTTATATCAGAGGGATTATACAACATAAGTCTAACTTTTAAAGGGCAGTCCATGAACCAGTCTCAACTTAAATCAATATTTTAGGACTCCAGATTACCATGGGTATGCCTAGCGGACGGTTTCAGGGAAAGTTGAAGTAAACTCATAGAGACACTCCTCTGACTCGACTGAGCCATTGATCAAACTTTAATAGAAGAGTGCTACAGGTTTTCCAACTTTAGATTAGACGAATGTTAATCCAAATAACTCATACGACAATCAAGTTTAGGGTTAAACTAAACGCTTATGCGTTTGAAGGCTAAACCATATAATATAACAACCCAACCCAAATTACTTGAACAAATAAGAGCATATTATTATCCCTTACATCAATCAGATTACTAGTTTAACAAACAATCATGACAATATAAACTGGAGGAACTACAACCAACCAGACAAATGGTTATCATCTAGCATTCATCGAATTCGACTTAAATCACGCAGCGAAGACATGGTAAACTTAATCTAAATCTCAGACTATCCATTCAACAATAATCTTATCAACTAAAAGAAACAGCCATGACCTTTTAAACCAAATAAAATCAACAACCAGTATCGATATGTCATGTAATCATTTCGTTACATCTAAACCCATGTAAATTATATTCATAACAGAATATATTATTTCGAACAAATAGAGCAAAAGAGGAGCAGTGTCGTATTAATAACCCTGAGGATCAAACAAACAAATCTTAAAAATCCAAATACCATATTCAGGTATGCGTTATTTTAAAGAAGAAAAATGGGGTTTCAACAGGATTCATACGGAGTCATACTAGGGTTAGGTCAATTTGTCGCTCGTAGGTTCCTAAAATTATTTATCTTTCACAGAATCCTCACAAGCTAATCTAAACAGGCCCAAGTAAACATGATTATGTCAAATTGGAGACCAAATACCATCATCATAATCATTCCTAACGAACTCGTACGAACATCTAAACGCCAACAAAACTGAAATTGAACTAAGCCAAAGTTAAGACATAAACCAAATAGATTCTAACAACTTCTAGACTGCAAAAAAAACAAAACTAAATTAAGACGCGGACATACAAGAATCATTAGAACCAAAATCAAACTAACCAATCCTGAACATGCTTGATACTACAAGTCATCAACTAAGATTCAACCAAAAACGAAACAAACATGCGAACATATTCGAAATTTCAGATTTGAAAAGAAAAGAACATGCTGACCTTTTGTAGGTGCAGTGAAGTGGGTGTCGACGTCTCGGATTTATACTCGAACTCGAAGAACCCGATTAAAGTAACAAAAGTTTCCAACCAAAAATAGAGTGATTGTTGGCTGTTCTTTTCGAGCAAGGCTATCTTTGATGATTAAACTTGTGTTTTTGTAGGGAATTTTCTGGTTCCAGCCCTTGGTTTTATTTGATTTCGGGTCCCGTATCCCTCAACCATTGAAAAATCCCCCTTAATGTTGAGTAATTTCGTTGTTTTTATAGAAAAATATGAAGAGAGAGAGAGGAGGCGGGACAGAGAGAGACAGAGGAGACAACGACGTGGGGGACAAGGAAAGGTGGAGCAGAGGCGTGGGGGACAGAGGTATGGTGGAAGTGGCAGGGAGAAGGCGTGGGGAGAACGTGAGGAGAGAGAGAAGCGTGGAGAGGAAGAAGAAGAGAGGGAAAGAAGGAGGCGGCTGTGGTGAAGAGAAAGAGAAAGAGAGAGGGGAAAGATTAGGGTAAAGGAGAAAATAAGGGGTTGGGCCGGGTCAATAATTCGTTTGGGCTGGACCGGGTAATATTAAACATGGGCTGCTCATTTTGAGTTGGGCTGGCCGAATTAAACTTATGGGCTTCTAATTTAATAATTAGTACAATATATACTATGTGGAGACAATTAATAATTAATACGTAGGAAAATAAAGATTTTACAAAGTGTTGTCTTGTAATTAATTTAACGAGTCCAAACCCGAGAATGAAACGATGACGAACATTTAAAATTTGTGATAAAGTAATGCTCGTAATGTTTAAAGATAAAAGTAGCGAAAATGATAGTAGTGAAAATAAAGTATTTAGTTCGTCAGTAAATTTAGAAGCCCGAATAAATAAAATTAAATAAAGGAGGGACAAAATTGAGTGTCAACAGATGCCCCTCTTCGACCGAAGACGATGTAAGAGTCTTCGGGCGAAGAAGTTGACGTAGTAGCCAATTTTGTTCCGACCGACAAACATGAATTTTAGAAAATATGGGTTAGGAGAATTGGTGGAAAATATTATGAAGGCAGAAGGGATTGTGGTCGAACCTGTTGAGCGAATGTTATTTATGAATTTATAACTTTGCAAGGGTTGGGGACAGGTGACGAGAATGGAACATATGCTTATAGCCTCCTAATTATAAATGTGGTGCACAACACACCCATAAGTAGGACTCTACTAGACACGATGTAAATTCTTCAAAAAATGCCCCAGTGTTGAGTTATGGAGACACTGGGGATGTAGAAAGGAATATGAGATTGTGAAAAGAGTAGATTTAGTAGAGTTTTAGCAGAGGATGTGAAAGAGAAATTAACCTTCGTATCACGTGTTTGTGGACATAGGCGGAATTGAGTTCGAGAGTAGATCCGTGACCTTTGCTTGTGAGTTTGATATTCCTCTTCAGCAAATTTGCCCCAGTTCACTGCGTAAGATAAAGTTTCACGTTGTGTTGCGTCTATGCAGGTTGTACTTTCTACCGAAACTGAAATTCATGTCAAAATTAGTAATAAAGTTGAAAGCGTAAAATTATAAAGAGTGTAAATGATAGTAAATATGAGTGCGGGAATGAAGATGAAGCCGTGTGGCCAATGTTGTCTCTGGTTGTTTTTAGGGACTTGAATGAATGTGTGATGCGTATGCTGAGGATGTAATAAGGTCTCTAGTTACGGTTGGAGATGATAGTAGTAAGGCCTCCGGCTGTATTCCGGGACTTGATGATGTCTGCGAAATTTAAGGTAAAATTGTGAAAGTAGGCAAAGTAGATGATGAAATAAAGAAATGAAGTAAGGAGTAAAGCAAGTGTATAGCCTCTTGGCTTATGCAGGTGAGGCCGTGTAGCCATGTGATGTCTCCGGTTGTCTTCGGGGCTCGATGATATGTCTCCGGTTGTCTTCGAGGACTTGATGATATGTCTCCGGTTGTCTTCGGGGACTTGATGATGTGTCTCCGGTTGTCTTCGGGGACTTGATGATGTGTCTCCGGTTGTCTTCGGGGACTTGATGATATGTCTCCAGTTGTCTTCGGGGACTTGATGATATGTCTCCGGTTGTCTTCGGGGACTTGATGATATATCTCCGGTTGTCTTCGGAGGCTTAATGATAATTTCTTCAAAGTTCAAGGTAAAATCGTTAGAGTTGGTAAAGTGAATGATAAAGTAGAGATTAGAGTCATAGTGTAGCCGTCTGGCTTATGCATATGAGACTGTATAGCCGAATGATGCCCCAGGTTGTCTTCAGAGACTCGACGCCAATCCTGTAAAATTCAAGATAAAAATGTGAATTCTTATTTTAGGGTAGAATGACCCAATATGTCCTATTTTAGGGTGGACGAACCCAAGTATCCTATTTTAGGGTGGAAGAACCCAATATGTCCTATTTTAGGGTGGACGAACCCAAGCATCCTATTTTAGGGTGGACGAACCCAAGTATGTCTCCGGTTGTTTTCGAGGACATGATGCATATGCCGTGTGAGACATTTAAAGAAATGATATCCTATTAAAGGCGGACGAGCCTAAAATGTCCTATTTTAGGGTGGACGAACCCAAGCATGTCTCCGGTTGTTTTCGAGGACATGATGCATATGCCGTGTGAGGCATTTAAAGAAATGATATCCTATTAAAGGCGGACGAGCCTAAAGTGTCCTATTAAAGGCGGACAATCCTAAAGTGTCCTATTAAAGGCGGACGAGCCTAAAGTGTCCTATTAAAGGCGGACAATCCTAGAGTGTCCTATTAAAGGCGGACGAGCCTAAATGCTGTGCGTTTGCGAACAATGATGTTGTCCCTTTGTCGGGCATTTGAAATAATGCAATGCGATGCGGTGCCTTTGCAGTGCGGGCAGAAAGCAGTAGTGCATATGCAGTGCGATGCTTTTGAAGAAATGATGTCCTATTAAAGGCGGACGAACCTAAAATGTATAGTTATCCTCGGGGTGTGATATTGATGCCTCCAGCGGTCTTGGGAGATGCCTTCAGCTGTCTTTGAAAACTTAACAATGATTCCTGCAAAGTTCAGAGTAAAATGGTTAAAGCTGGTAAAGTATATGATAAAATAATTGATAAAGTATGGAGTAAAGTGGTGGAATAGCCGTCTGGCTCATGATGTTGATGGTATCGTGACAGGCCAAATTTAGGACACGTAATCCTGATTTAATTCGCCTTCAATCTTGTCAACCTACAAAAATAGGTGTATAAAGTTATAAAATTATTTTGATAAAAAATAAATTAAAAGATAAGGTTGGAAGTAAAGCCGTATGGTTTTTGAGGCGAGGCCACAATGGCCCTGATTGATAGACTTGACTGTTGATCTCGCGATTTTAAGTTCCTGCACTCAAAGAAAAATTCTTAGTTTGGGAGGGGGAAGTTGATTCGTGTTGACTCGAAGCTTGACGTTGTTGGCTGCTCCATTCGTCTTATTTGTTTGGATCTTGTGACCTCCGTTCAAACCTCGGTAGATGAACAGTAGTGAAAATGATTGAAAGAAAGTGTTTCATTTAAAAAGTGTATATGTAAGTGTATATATAAGGAAAGATATATATGTAAGTATATGTATATAAGGAAATATATATGTGTAAATATATGTATGTAAGTTGTAAAATATTTCTGCCAACTTCAGATTGTGACACTTCTAAAGTAATTAGTCTATAATACTTCCTATCTGGTAGCCTCAATCTTGTCGGTGTCCAACCGTTCTTTTGTCTATATATTTTCAAAATATGCCCTAGTTTTGGGTTCAGAAGGGTATGTTAAATTTATGTTGTGGTGTGACCGAACCTTGTATAGGTTGCCTACGTATCCGTCCAAGGGAATCAGGTCGGAACGTAGTTCGTAAGGTATATAAGAATGGTTTAAAATTTTCTAATAAGGGACCGAACTCGATCTGGATTGCCTACGTATCCCGCCCTGGGAATCAGGTCAGCGTAGTTCTGTTATGTAAATGATAAAGGTTTGTTGGATTTCTACCTAAATGTGACTGACCTGCATGTTGATAGTCTACGAATCTCACTGAGGGAATCAGGTAATGTGTAGTTCTCCTTGCATAAGGATTTTTTTTGGATTTTCTGTTATAATGCAACCGAACCCTATGTGGGCTGCCTACGTATCCCGCCACAGGAATCAGGTCAGCGTAGTTCGCATGTATATTAAAGGAAAGGTTGCAAACTATATTGTTTTTCAATGTCTTCTTGACTGATAGCTTTCATGCTTGTGTCATTGTCTATAGGCTATTTCAATTTCTTCTAAGTGGAATCTAGTTTTCTTTGTTACTCTCTCGAGACGTATGTTGTCCATTCGTTCATCTTATGTCATAATCATAGAGTTGGCAGATTTGATAAGTAAAGTAGAAAATAACAATAATAGATGATTAAGGAAAATCAGAAATGCATTCATAGATTTTGCAATTAAGCTTCCAAAAGATGAAGCAAAGCAAAAAAAATCGTGCTATAAAAAGTTCACTACATGTTCAATCCACCAAGACTCCGGGCGAATCAGGGACGAAGTACAAGTCCAATTCTTCAAAGTCTCTCCTGGTTCGGCGACCCGTATGGTCGGTGTCTTGGTGTTGTGAGTAGTTGTCTTCACTGGTACTTGTTTTGGATTGTCCCCACGGAAGCAAAAGTTGATGACGTGCCCATCTCCATCTTTCCAATTAGCGTAATGGTCTTTTCAAATTCTTAACTTCTTCGATAGTTATCATGTTCACGTTGGCGTTTTCGTGAGTAGGCAAAGGGATTGTTGTCCACGTTGGGCCGAGCTCCAGTGAGCTGGATTGATCCCTCCTTAATCAAGGCTTCAATTTTGTTTTTGAGCCCATAACAATCTTCAGTGTCGTGCCCAACAACTCCAGAATGGTATGCACAACGCTTGGAACCATTAAACCATTTTGGAATAGGATTGAGAATTTTCCCTTCAATAGGTTGTATCACGCCTGCGGCTTTCAGTCTTTCGAATAATTGAGCCAAAGGTTCAGCGAACTGAGTGTAATTACGGGTGTTTTTTATGACAGGGTTTGGACGGGCTTTATGTGTGGTATGTGGTCGATTTTGGTAAGTGGGAACTTGAACAATTTGGTATGGACGTGGGTTTTGATAGTGAGGTGCTCGGGGTTGGTAGTAATTTGGTCGGGCATTGTAGACAGGGTATGTAGTTAGTGGAGCTTGGTAGAGTTCAGCGTAGTGGTAAGGGTAGAAAGACTGTTGTGGATGGTTAAAGTATGTAATGGCTTGGTTTGGTGGGTTTAGAGTAGTTGTAGGTGGTGGATAAAGGAATATAAGGAGTGTAAGCTAGCGATTGATTTGTTGGGTTGACGGGTAATGGATTAGGAGTAGCATAGGTAGTGTAGGTGGGTGGTTGACTTTGTGGAGGGGTATAGACGAATGATGTATTTGGTGGATCTACGAGGGTGATTGGAAGTAAGTTGTTGTTGGTAGGTGCATTATTCCGGGAAGGAAAATGTTCAAGAACTTGAGATTCAAGTGATGGAAAATGAGGCGGGTTTGGTGCGACGTTCCTAGGTTCAGGAGGTGGACTTTGGAGTGTAACGGATAAGTTGGTCATTTTTCTAACCCGATTTAGCTCTTCACGTAGATCCTCAATCTCTTGAGTCAGGCGGGCGATATGTTCATCCCGTTGAATAGTAGTTCCGTGTTCAGAAGTCTCGGGGGGATTACCAGGGATCACGATGTTTTCCACACCAGTTGAAATAGATGCGGCCGGATCAGACATAGTAATTTATTTCCTTGAACAAACCAACTACGTTCAGGCAATGATGACGTCTTCGACCTTGTGAGGTAAGGATGATCGGCCATCGAGTGTCAACACGAATCAACTCTTTGGGGAATAAATGAAAAGAAACATAAAGTGCAAATGATGTTAGCCTTATTAACATATCTAGGTAAGTCATGATCACGTAAAGTCAAGTAAGTCATGTAGCAAATAATTCATCAAATAAAGTCAAACAAGTTGTCAAACAAATGTAAACGATTATATCAAAAAATAATAACGCGTCCTAATATGCATGTGACCTCTTTGTGCCAGAGGTAGGCCTATCGTTTGTTTGAAGGGTAAAGTATGCCATAATACGTCATCCCATTGATTTTGATTAATTAAACAAATTCTATTTCCCAAAATAGAGTACAAAAAATAATGTAATATTTATTACATGTCAAATGAGTACAATATAAAATATTTTCTAATTTAAGTAAAGTAAATATGACATCTAGCTCCATTTTGTGATGCCCTTGGTCTTTGTCGTTCGTTGATCACGGACGTACTCTAATGTGAAGTCCATACATGTCATAGAAACGTTAGTCATTCCCTCCCCCCTAAAGTTTAATTAATTAAAGCAAATAGTCAATATTTAGGCACAATTATCCATCAAATATGTACATAAAGTATGATCAGTGTCACTCGGGGTCGTGAACCCGCTTGGACGTTTGGGTAAAGTCATCTAATGGGCTTAATACACCAAGGGTATTAAGTCTCCTAGGTAATGAAATGTATGCTCCTAATAAGGGTGTTGGTTTAGCTCTATCTTAGGCTGACTAAGAGTTGGCTTCCTATGACGCAAGGTTCCCCCAAGTGGACAACTTGGGAGTGGAAAGTCCGTGGCCGTCGACTGCACCGCCGATCGACTAAATCCACAAGATCGATCCAACTAAAGGGTGATTTTGTAGTGTACGGCCGCGAACCGCGAAACCGCTTTAAGTGTGTGAATATGTGTGAGTTTTCCAGGAGTGGAAGAAATATGAACGGAATGACAATTTATCAAAGCAGTAACACTTAAACAGTTTATATCAAACAAACAATTTATCACGCAAACATATTTATAGCATATAAAACAGTTTAGGCAAATAAAGTAACTAAGTTTGCACACAAAGACTAATTAAATCTAAGTCCGTTATGGTTAGAACCTAGGTTAATCCCCAGCAGAGTCGCCAAGCTGTCATACCCCATTTTAACCGGGTTAAATTAGAAGTACAACATATTGGAAATTCTTATTTTTTGTTTATTTTAAGGAGTCGCCACCTAATTATTTACGGTGAATTAGGACACCTAAAGTTATTTAAAGTAATTATCTAAAGTTGATTTTATTTTAAAGTCTACCCAACTAAAAGATTCTAGGTAAGGGTTCAATTAGTCTAAAGGGAAGGTATTAAGCATCCTTTAAGACCCATTAACAATGGTTAACCGACCGGACTTACAATTAATTAGGCTGAGTGTAAATATAGTATTATAAAAAAGAATGTAGCCTTGTAAATGTGACTAAAATTATGGATAGACTTGTAAGAATGCTATTTAAAATAGGACCTGTAGAAAATAATTATTTGTATAAGAGAAGATTTTAAGTGCTATTTAAGAGTAAGACTTACAAAAGACTAATAGTTCATTATAGACTATGTAAGGATTGTTTTAACAAATATATGTTTCAAGCGTTAAAAAAAAGAGCTAAAGTGAAGAAGTTATCCACAAAACTAGCTTGTCTTTTATTTCTCAAAATACGCTAACATTAGTGTATAATTTGTGATGTTTTGAAAATCCTAAGATGAAAAATGATTCTTTTAACCCAAGAATGTGTAGGCATGCTATTTGAAAATCAATTACTCCAAATAAATGTTATAGATACTATACATAGTTTAGAAAATAGAAGTGAATGTAATTTGTGGAATTTTAAAGAGGCAAAACTAAATATTGGGTTGTTGGCTTTAATCTCTAAACTTAAGTCACATTCGATATGATAAAGCAAAAAATTATAGTTACTGCCTTCAGGGATGTGTGCTGTCGTATATGTTAAAATTACTCCCTTTATCACTAGTTATATATGAAATTTATCATGACCAAATAAACCTATTGTTAGTCTTATTGTCCACCAAACAACACACAAGCAAATAGAAGTAGATGAATCAAACACAATGAAACAAATTTGATGGAACATTCAGCCGCGTTTCCATGTTTCCTGTGCAGCTCGAACATGGAGAAGAAAAAGAACAGGGACGTTACAACAGCTTGTGGCAAGCTGTAAGCTTAAGCCTCAAACAAGTTAATGGTTTGCCTGAGTGACATGGCAATTCACGTAGATAAACAACAACAATAAACAGTATTGTCTCATGAATGTGGCCGATGAGATTCGAAGATGTTGGAACTCGAAATTCCAGTTCATGCAAAGAAAGAGAAGGAGAAGGCTGAGTTGATGTCACAAGTTGTATATTCTAAAACCGACCCAAACAACAAATGGGAAAATAAGTAGTTGAACTGTTCACACATATTAAATCAGTCCACACAGAAGGCAGACTGGACTAGTTATCTCGACAACAATATCATGCTTCGACTAGATTCTCATCCATCTTAGATTGTATTCAAGTAAACACCTGTTCGATCTATCAATTGTTTAAAATAGCAAAGCAACTAAAACAAGACCCAAATCTCATGATTGACCAGACACACTACTCAGGTTACGCCATCTAGGCTTATAGCAAGTTCAAACATATACTTTGATAATAGGCAGTGACACATAAATGATAACTGAGCTTATATCAGAGGGATTATACAACATAAGTTTAACTTTTAAAGGGCAGTCCATGAACCAGTCTCAACTTAAATCAATATTTTAGGACTCCAGATTACCATGGGTATGCCTAGCGGACGGTTTCAGGGAAAGTTGAAGTAAACTCATAGAGACACTCCTCTGACTCGACTGAGCCATTGATCAAACTTTAATAGAAGAGTGCTACAGGTTTTCCAACTTTAGATTAGACGAATGTTAATCCAAATAACTCATACGACAATCAAGTTTAGGTTTAAACTAAACGCTTATGCGTTTGAAGGCTAAACCATATAATATAACAACCCAACCCAAATTACTTGAACAAATAAGAGCATATTATTATCCCTTACATTAATCAGATTACTATTTTAACAAACAATCATGACAATATAAACTGGAGGAACTACAACCAACCAGACAAATGGTTATCATCTAGCATTCATCGAATTCGACTTAAATCACGCAGCGAAGACATGGTAAACTTAACCTAAATCTCAGACTATCCATTCAACAATAATCTTATCAACTAAAAGAAACAGCCATGACCTTTTAAACCAAATAAAATCAACAACCAGTATCGATATGTCATGTAATCATTTCGTTACATCTAAACCCATGTAAATTATATTCATAACAGAATATATTATTTCGAACAAATAGAGCAAAAGAGGAGCAGTGTCGTATTAATAACCCTGAGGATCAAACAAACAAATCTTAAAAATCCAAATACCATATTCAGGTATGCGTTATTTTAAAGAAGCGAAATGGGGTTTCAACAGGATTCATACGGAGTCATACTAGGGTTAGGTCAATTTGTCGCTCGTAGGTTCCTAAAATTATTTATCTTTCACAGAATCCTCACAAGCTAATCTAAACAGGCCCAAGTAAACATGATTATGTCAAATTGGAGACCAAATACCATCATCATAATCATTCCTAACGAACTCGTACGAACATCTAAACGCCAACAAAACTGAAATTGAACTAAGCTAAAGTTAAAACATAAACCAAATAGATTCTAACAACTTCTAGACTGCAAAAAAAACGAAACTAAATTAAGACGCGGACATACAAGAATCATTAGAACCAAAATCAAACTAACCAATCCTGAACATGCTTGATACTACAAGTCATCAACTAAGATTCAACCAAAAATGAAACAAACATGCGAACATATTCGAAATTTCAGATTTGAAAAGAAAAGAACATGCTGACCTTTTGTAGGTGCAGTGAAGTGGGTGTCGACGTCTCGGATTTATACTCGAACTCGAAGAACCCGATTAAAGTAACAAAAGTTTCCAACCAAAAATAGAGTGATTGTTGGCTGTTATTTTCGAGCAAGGCTATCTTTGATGATTAAACTTGTGTTTTTGTAGGGAATTTTCTGGTTCCAGCCCTTGGTTTTATTTGATTTCGGGTCCCGTATCCCTCAACCATTGAAAAATCCCCCTTAATGTTGAGTAATTGCGTTGTTTTTATAGAAAAATATAAAGAGAGAGAGAGGAGGCGGGACAGAGAGAGACAGAGGAGACAACGGCGTGGGGGACAAGGAAAGGTGGAGCAGAGGCGTGGGGGACAGAGGTATGGTGGAAGTGGCAGGGAGAAGGCGTAGGGAGAACGTGAGGAGAGAGAGGAGCGTGGAGAGGAAGAAGAAGAGAGGGAAAGAAGGAGGCGGCTGTGGTGAAGAGAAAGATAAAGAGAGAGGGGAAAGATTAGGGTAAAGGAGAAAATAAGGGGTTGGGCCGGGTCAATAATTCGTTTGGGCTGGACCGGGTAATATTAAACATGGGCTGCTCATTTTGAGTTGGGCTGGCCGAATTAAACTTATGGGCTTCTAATTTAATAATTAGTACAATATATACTATGTGGAGACAATTAATAATTAATACGTAGGAAAATAAAGATTTTACAAAGTGTTGTCTTGTAATTAATTTAACGAATCCAAACCCGAGAATGAAACGATGACGAACATTTAAAATTTGTGATAAAGTAATGCTCGGAATGTTTAAAGATAAAAGTAGCGAAAATGATAGTAGTGAAAATAAAGTATTTAGTTCGTCAGTAAATTTAGAAGCCCGAATAAATAAAATTAAATAAAGGAGGGACAAAATTGAGTGTCAACAGTGTTTTGAATGAAGAGATGAGAAGAAGATCTCAAGCGTCGTCTTCTTTAACTTCACATTCTGATGTTTTGGTTACTGAAGATAGGGGGAGAAGTAACTTCAGATCTCAGAATGACAGAGGCAAAAGTAGAAGCAAGTCAAGATCCTTCAGGTATAAGAATCTTACATGTGACTATTGTCACTTGAAAGAACACATCAAGAAACATTGCTACAAGTTTAAGAGAGACCAGAAAAAACAAAAGAAAGAAGGCGATAATGAAAATCGTGTTGCTGTTGTTGCTGAAAATGATCTTCTTGTTGCTTGTGGTAAAAATGATATCAATCTTGTTTGTGATGAGTCTACCTGGTTTGTGGATTCAAGTGCCACTTCTTATGTCACGCAAAAGAAGGAATTTTTTTTTTCTTATACTCCGGGTAATTTTGAAAATTTACGAATGGGCAATGATAGTGAGGTTGAGGTACTTGGTATTGGCACAGTTTGCTTGAAAAGTAAGAATGGTTCGAGGTTGGTTCTTAACAATGTCAAGCATGCTCCAGATGTTCGGCTGAATTTAATTTCTGTAGGAAAGCTTGATGATGATGGTTATGATCAAACCATTGGTGGTGGCCAGTGGAAGCTTTTTAAAGGTTCAATGGTTATGGCTCAAGGTTACAAGATGCCTGACTTGTACTTATTTCAGGGCTCCATTTGTGGTGACTCAGTAAATTTGGTGGAGAATGATACTTCATTAGAATTATGGCATAGAAGGTTGAGTCATATGAGCGAGAAGGGGATTGATAATTTGGCTAAGAAGAATTTGCTTTCTGGAGTGAAACAAGCAAAGTTAAAGAGATGTGTTCATTGCTTTGCCGGGAAACAGAAAATAGTTTCTTTTCAGAGTCATTCACCTTCAAGAAAGCTTGATTTGCTGGAGTTGGTACATTCTCATTTGTGTGATCCTTTTAAAGTAAGCTCTCGTGATGGTGCACTTTACTTTGTGACTTTTATTGATGATCATTCTCGCAAACTCTGGGTATTTCCTTTGAAGTCCAAGGATCAAGTACTTGATGTGTTCAAGACTTTTCAGGCCTTGGTTGAGAGACAGACAAGGAAGAAACTAAAATGCATCCGCTCAGAAAATGGTGGTGAATACTGTCATACCCCATTTTAACCGGGTTAAGGTAGGAGTACAACATATTGGTGATTCCTATTTTTTGTTTATTTTAAGGAGTCGCCACCTAATTATTTATGGTGAATTAGGCCACCTAAAATTTATTAAAGTAGTTATCTAAAGTTGATATTATTGTAAAGTCTACAAAACCAAAAAGATTCTAGGTAAGGGTTCAATTAGTATAAAGGGAAGGTATTAGGCATCCTTTAAGACCCATTAACAATGGTTAACCGACTGGACTTATGTTAATTAATCAAGGCTAAAATGTAGATGTAATTTTTAAATATTTAAGAAAATATTGCTAAAGTTATTTAAAGTAAAACTTGTAGAAAATAATAGTTGCATAAAAGAGTTTAGTTAAAAATAAACTAAAAGAAGCGAGACTTGTAATGTTTATATGTATTTGGAGAAAATGACTAAAATTTAAAGGAGTTATTTAATAAAAGTTTTAAAGGTTCTTTTAGACTAATATATATTTCAAGTGTTGGAAAGGAACTAAAGTGGAAAAGTTATCCGTTGAAACTAGTTTGCCTTTTATTTCTCAAAACAAGCTAACGTTAGTATGTAAAATTTATGATGCTTTGGAAACATATCTTTCCTTTTAACTAAAATGCCAAACTTACGAGGAACAACTACGCTCACTTGATTTAAGACCCAAATTTGCTAATTAAGACATCCTAATATAAAATAGGCTCGGTCAAACATAAGCAACTAAGTATTTATCCTAATCACACAGTTAGGCAAAATGTTAGTCACACCAACATATAAATAAACATCGGAATATAGAATTAAAATGACTAAAGCCGTGTTTGGCTTCCATAAAAGCGTGAAGTTTTCAGTGGTTCGACGTTTGGCTAGCCACCCTCTTTGCTTTCTGTTCAGATGAATATCGAGAGAATGAGAGTTGAATAGGAATGCGTGTTCAAGGTCCAATTGCCGCATAGTCTTAAAATGAGATCGTTGGGATAGTGAGGTCTTTATGAAGACTCCATTTCGCTCCCAAAGTGTTCATGTAAAAAAAAAAGAGGAGAAATAAAGATCCAATTAGTAAGCAATTTCCAAGTCTTAACAGAAAGCATACTAAGATAAAATATTCTCGTCTAAAGAGAGATGCTACCACATAGTCATCAAATTAATCAAATTTCTAATTAGTTCGCATAAGCAAGTGTGTTCCCAGAAGTATGATTTTCAGACATGAACGTACACCAAACAATATTCGTTTGGAGCAAGCCCCTTAATGCATATCAACACCAGAGTATTAACTTTGAAAAATTCTATTTAAAGATTTACCTCCTAGAGTTCGAGCTTAAAAGAATTATAGATACTTAGCTAAACCCATATTCAAACATGCGTAATTGATAAACTCCAATAGACATATTTCTTAGATAAACATGCAGAGACATTTTCTATATGTTGAGGTGAGCATAAGAAGATACATTAACGCTTCAAAAGGGGCTTGATAATAACGAAAGAAATTTATTTCTCAGGCTATGCTACCGTATTATTTCAAAGGAAGTGTTCTACATTCTAAGTGAAATGTCTAGCAATAGGGAACTGAAATCATGGTATTTAAAACCAAAAAAACCACAGAAATAACAATTAATGTCATGATCATCAGAAAATCTATTCACATAAGAAATATAATCGACTTCTATCTTTGGCTCGATCAACATATACAAAACAGAATACACAATTCCTTCATGATTTTTTGTATACAACAAACTTTAAATCATGTTTTCTACATGGAAACCAAATAAACTATAACTCATATATTCAAATAAACGAACATTTGTTAATACCAAAGCACAACAAACAGGGGGGAAGAAATTTAAAGTTACGGACCAGTTTTGGGTGCAGTGGGCTAATCAACAGAAACTAAACCAGGTTTGATTATATTATGCACTCTACTTGAATAACTTACGCAACAATCAAATTTTAGATTCAAACGAGACACTCGTGACCATACTAATATTTTTCAAACAAACATAAAAGGATCAAATTATCCCTGAAACGGCAGAAACATGCTAAACTTAAATCGAGCGAAGACTAAACCAACAACCAGCACCTTGATTCATTTCTATGCGACGAAGTCTGAATCACGATTATTTTCGATTAGAGACGCTTATAATATCTAGTAACTCATCGTCAGCTAGCAAATCTACTGGTTACAATAACTTAAACTTAAAGATGTATTTAAATCTTTCAGGTGAGAGGACTGCCACTTCTTTGATTTTAAATAACCACTGTTAAAGACAACTGCTTAACAAGCCAGACTCAAGAACGCGCAAATACTGGTGATTTTCTTGTGCTTTTATATAACAATGAATCAAGGGTCTTGAACTATCAAAACAGTAAACTTAATTTGGGAAGCATCAACAGTCATCAGTTGAAACAACAAACATACCATTTTACAACATCCGACATGGGAGCAGTAACTTGAAATCGGAAACACTTTTTATACAGAAAACCACATTACAACACAAAAACTCTAGACAGAATCGACAAGAGAGAAAAGGGGATGAATAACACTGACATGTCGTTGGTGCAGTGAACGGGGCGTCGAGGGCCTTGAATCTATGCTCGAACTCGAACGAACCCGAACCCGAACCCGATTAAAGTAACTAAAGTTTCAAAACTAAAAATGAAAATAGAGTAATTGTTGGTCGCGGCTAAAGTTCACCGGAAAAGGAAAAATCAAGTGTGGAAGATAGTTGTGTCCCTCAAAGCTGAATAAATTTCCTCCAAATACTGGAAAAAAAATCCCGCTTTCAACTGAATAATTCTTCTTCATTTATAGAGTGAGGATGAAGAGGAGCGCATGAGAGAGAGGAGCGGGGGGACAGAGAGGAACAGAGGCGTGGGGGACAGAGGGAAGTGGAGGTGGCAAAAGCGTGGGGGGGAAGACGAAGGAGGAGAGAGAGAGGGACGGGGGACAGAGGAGACAGAGGCGTGAGGGGTACAAGGAGAGTGGAGATAACGTGAGGAGAGGAGAGAGGAGGAGCTGCGGCTGTGCTCTCTCTTTTGTGACGAAAGAGTTTTAGGGATTTAGTTGTAGTGGGCCGCCGGGTCGGGTAAGGAGTGGGCTGACGGATTGATTGTGGGTATTGGGCTGTTGATTTAATATGTGGGCTGGTTATTTGGACTCAAATGTTGGTCTGAAAATATGGGTTCTTCTTTCTTTATTTTATTATTTTTTGGGCTTCTAGTTTAATACCTAGTACAATATATACTATATGATTAATAATTAGTATGTAGAAAAATAAGGTTTTAACAAAGTGTTGTCTTGTAATTAATTCAACTAGTCCACACCCGAAAATGAAACGATGACGAACCATTTAGAATTTGTGATAAAGTAATGCTCGTAATGTTGAAAATAAAAGTAGCGATATTAATAGTAGTAGCAATAAAAAATAAAAATAGTGAAAATAAAGTATTTAGCTCGTCAATAAATTTAGAACCCGAGTGAATAAAATTAAATAAAGGAGGGACAAAATTGGGTGTCAACAAATACATTGGTCCCTTTGATAATTATTGTAGACAGCAGGGTATTCGGCATCAGAAAACTCCTCCAAAGACTGCTCAGTTAAACGGTCTAGCAGAGAGGATGAACAGAACTCTAGTTGAGAGGGTTAGATGTTTGCTTTCAGATGCTAAGCTGCCAGATTCATTTTGGGCAGAAGCACTTAATACTGCTGCTTATGTTATCAATTTATCTCCTACTATTGCTTTGGATGGTGATGTCCCTGACAGAGTTTGGTTTGGTAAGGATGTCTCTTATGCTCATCTGAGAGTCTTCGGGTGCAAGGCCTTTGTGCATGTTTGTCACGACCTACCCCGTGGGCCGCGACTGGTGCCCTATTTGGACACCCTAAACCCATTCGCTTATCAAGTCAACATATCGAAGACTTATTCAAATTTAGCATACGTTATTTTAAACAGATACTGAAAACAAATGTCATCTTAAGCGGTTGCCCGTACAGAAACATCATATCAAATCCGGTAGGCTGGCGGAATACACATCGCCCAGATGTACAAACATATACAAACATGTGGGCCGTTTTGGCCATAATAACAAACGGGACCGCTTAAGGCACAAGTCACAGACATAATCGAACAAACACGACCCATGACCCACATATATGACTACAGGCCTCTACAAACCATAACAGAAACATATGACGGGACAGGGCCCTGCCGTACCCCAGATAGTCATACATATATATAGAGACATATACAATGAAAGATCTTTACCAAAAGTATGGGCTCCGAGTCAAAGGAGCACTCCAAAGTAGCAGAATGTATCCTACACTGGCGGGTCACCAGAACAAACGTCTGTACCTGCGGCCATGAAACGCAGCCCCCGAAGAAAGGGGGTCAGTACGAATTATGTAAAGCATGAAGTACAGAAATCTGAATCATAACTGAAGTGAGGAGTACAGAAAATGGATACAGAATTAGTATGTCAAAACATGTGCTGAAAATATATATAATGCAAATAAAAATCATGCATAGGGCTCAGGAACGTGGTCACCACTCCGACGCTGGCGCCACAACACATCATACTCCAGAAGGTTTCAAATCTCCATACAATCCCCGAACATATCATATCATCAAACATATCACATCATCAGAACACATCATATGCCATATCACATCATAACGCCGTATATAAGCGGAACCCGGCCCTATGGCGAGGTCTCGGGAACCGTAACACATCATACTGCCGAATATATCATAGTGCGCACGATCACAAAATCGGCCCGGGAACCGGCGAACGATATCAAAGTAGTAGGCACGAGCGGAGTAGTGCGGAAACCGTATGCATATAAATAAATAAATTTTGAAATTCGATGAACAAATATATTTATGACATCCGAAGGCTCAGAAATCAGTTTCGGGTCAATCAGAGTTAGTATACGAAAGTTACAAACTTTTGAAGTACAGAACTTTCTAAAAGCATTTCAGAAGCTCTTTTCGGAAATTCAAGTGACATTCATATTAAGGGAAATTTTAACCATTAGTATGGAGCAAACCAAATGGAGCCTTTAAGATCATATGTACGTATCAAAATATATGTATCCAAAACTTTAGCCATATCAAATATTTTTCGGACATCATTATGGATCACGTATTCATACTAGGAAACTTGCGGATAACATTATGGATCAAATCAAATGGGGACTTTAAGACCATATTTTCATATCGAAATATTCATCAAAGGCTTTAGTCTTCTCGTTTTTCTTTCGAACAACATTCGGAGCATAACAAATAGAATCTTTGAACATCATAAAATATGTATCCAGCCATATGGAATAGCTTATGGAGGTCAAAGATGTTAGCCATCCTAGTGGCTCTAAAAATAGGATTTTCTTTATAAGCATACATATACATTTTTGTTTATTCCAAAAAGGATCATGCCAAAAAGAAGGAACGGTAGGCTTTACATACCTCAATCGCTCGCTAACAAATCCCCGAATTAAGTCTCGGGCTCTCCAATATCTACAATAATATTATCAATTACCAAACATTAGCTACAAGTACTTAGAGACCCAATTCTAACTAGTACTTGTCTACAGAAATTTCGGCAGCATCTCCCCTGTAAATTCAACATCCCCGAGAATACAACTCGACCAAATTCATCAACAACCAT
The DNA here is from genome assembly GCF_019175385.1 of Lycium barbarum. Classification (NCBI taxonomy): domain Eukaryota; kingdom Viridiplantae; phylum Streptophyta; class Magnoliopsida; order Solanales; family Solanaceae; genus Lycium; species Lycium barbarum. The sequence continues at coordinate 101,015,978 of NC_083348.1, read as the reverse complement.
ACCAATAACATCAAAAATCAATTTAGAACGCATTCTAACATTAGTAGCCTTCTTTTCTACATAGTCATCAACATTCAATTCAACCACGTACGTTCAAGCCGATATCGACACTTACATATTCACTACTAATTCAAGATCATTTAAATACAATTCAAAAGCATTTCATACAATTCTACAAAATATTCAACAATCCCACCAAAAACCATACTTCACCCGAAACCTCCAATATTCGACCCAAACATTCACAACACATTTTTATCTTCCAATTCCATCAACAACAACAACAATTTGCACCTTAACAACTCCATTCCCATAATTACATCAAACTATAATAAAATCACATAATTTCCTACAACAACTTAACAACCAATTTTCATGCCAACTTGAACTATTATTCTTCCATTTGCATCACAAGGCCACAACAACACAATTAACATAATAAATAAAATTTGTTCATCCTCCTCCATCAACAACACTACACGACCACACACACACATACCCACAACACACAAATTTCATACTTTTCATTCATTTTCACATACTACAACATATATATAAGTCTTCCATAACATAAAAATGATAGAATTCTTACCTTTTCTTAAATCTTCCACTTGCTAAAAAAAGTACTTTCTTGCCTAAAAAATTATACCACGTTGAAGAGGGTCTTGAGCTTAATAGGAATACTAGGAATTTATGATTTTTGGATCAAATTTGATGGGCAAAAATTTTTCTTTATTTGTCCACTATGGCCGAACCCTTTCCTTGGCTCCCTCTCTCTCTCAAGTTTTTTTTTTTTTTTGTGTTTCTTGAATCTTCCAAATGAAGATGACTAATAGCTCCTCTTATTTATTTGTGGACTTGACTTAAATGGACACATGGGCTTGGGCCCTCTTTCCTTGTCATGGCCGGCCACTCTTGTGGATTGGGCCCCTTTTTTTTCATTTCTTTTGAGCCCAATTGGTTATAGTTCTTATTTTGTAATTCCCGAAACTAATTTTCAAAATTTTCCATTTTTCCCTTGACCTTCCTCAATATTTTCGCATCAACATTTCATGAACAACACATATATATTGAATAAAAATCAAAAGGCCTTATTTCTTACAAGTCAAAATTATTTCGAATTTTCCGAATATGCAAAAATACGGGATATAACAATGTTCCTAAGGATGAGAGGTCAAAGCTGGAGGTTAAAACTAGGCAGTGTATCTTCATTGGTTATGGTCAAGACGAATTTGGCTATCGTTTCTATGATCCAGTTGAGAAGAAACTTGTTAGAAGCTGTGATGTTGTGTTCTTTGAAGACCAAACAATTGAAGATTTTGACAAAGCTGAGAAGGTTGATTCTTAGAGCAATGAAAGCTTAGTTGATGTGATCCAGATCTTGTGACTATTGCACCTGAAGAAAATCTTCAAAATAATGAAGATCAAGTTGATAATGAAGATAGTGATCATGTTCAGAATGACCAGCATGATGTTGTTGATGCTTCAGTGGAAGATGATGTGGTTGGCCAGTAACCAGTTTCTATTGATGTTCCAAAGAGTTCTCTCAGAAGATCTATTAGAGAGAAAGTACCGTCATCTTGTTATTCATCCAATGAGTTTGTACTCTTGACTGATGGGGGAGAACCTGAAAGTTTTGATAAGGCCATGGATAGTGAAGAAAAAGAAAGGTGGTTTGATGCTATGCAAGATGAGATTAAATTCTTGCATGATAATCATACATTTGATCTGGTTAAGCTTCCTACAGATAGAAAAGCTTTGAAAAACAGGTGGGTTTTTAGGGTGAAACATGAAGATGGTAACCCAGTTCCACGGTACAAGGCTAGGTTGGTTGTCAAGGGATTTAATCAGAAGAAGGGAGTTGATTTTGATGAAATCGTTTCTCTATTTGTGAAGATGTTATCTATTGAGGTTGTCCTAGGCTTGGTTGCGAGTCTAAATTTAGAGTGTTGCTTGATCGCCAGGATAGCGGTTTCCTCCACATAGTCGGGAGGGGGAAAATTGTTAGGTTTTTGGGTTTTCCCTTCCTATGTGGAATTGGATTAATAAAACCCAATCCAATTTGGACCAGGCCAATTTTGCCCAAAATTTTCTCTATATATAGGATCAATTTAGGTCTTATTTTGAGAACACAAGAGTGAATTTATAGCAGCCATATAGAGAGAAAAACGTGAGAGAGAAAACAGATTTTCATCCAGAAATTTTCTGCTACAATAGTCCGCTTTAAATTGCGTTTCCTGATTCGTTAACCGTTGAATCGTGCTGAAATTTGAACTGGGAGTTCTCAACATCAGGTTCTTCAATTTCAACGGTGAAGATCAGATTTTGTGGTCTGTAGCTCCAGTTTTCGAGTACGAACAGTACCTCGGTTTTGGGGGTGATTTCTCTCCTTTCTTCGCTAGTTTTGGTGCTATCTTTTATGTATTGTTGCTCTGTGCTTGGCTTTGTTGTTGTAGCCATTTGGGGAACATTGTTGTAACTCTTGTTGATTATAGTGGAGCTTTTGTGGGCTGGAGGTCCCATGGATGTTTCCTCTTCACATTGAAGGGGTTTTACCACGTAAATTTGGTGTCTCTTCCATTCGATTTATTTTTTCTTACTTTGCTAATTTATTGTTGGTATAGCTGCCTGGATTTCCATTTGTGCTAGTGTTTATTGTCTTCTCTTGGTTCAAATAGTGTGGGAAGTTTCGACTTGGGTATTTCTTCCGCTGTTACCTCGTCGTGCAATTTGGTTATTGCTTGTTTCTTCCCAGCAAAGTGTTGGGTGTGCGAACAAAGTACCACATTGATAGCTGAAAAGAAAAGGAAGATACTTATAAGGAGTTGGACACTCTCAATGATGTGAGGCCTTTTGGAGAAAACCGTGCGGGCTTGGCCCAAAGCGGACAATATCACAGCATGTTAAGAGTATCTTTGGGCCGTTTTAGCCCAACAACTGGTATCAGAGCCAATGGTTTGGCAGGACGAGTATGAAGATGGCGGAGTGTGGCGTGGGGCCCAGCTTAGTGTCTTTGCCCGTCTATGGGCCGGTTTACGACCTTTACCCGTAGCTTTGAAGACGCATTCACAGCCTTTGGGCTTCGGTGACCGTAAATACTCTGACCGTGTGGGTGGCACACAGACATGTTGAATCTCTGACCCGTGGTATGATAATGAGCCACGTGGAACTTAGTTCGAGGGGGAGATTGTTGGGTGTGCGAACAAAGTACCATATTGATAGCTAAAAAGAAAAGGAAGCTATTTATAAGGAGTTGGACACTCTTAATGATATGAGGCCTTTTGGAGAAAACCGTGCGGCTTGGCCCAAAGCGGACAATATCACATCATGTTAAGAGTATATTTGGGCCGTTTTAGCCCAACAGTCAGAAAGGTTAAAAAGTTGATGAATCTGTATTTAATTTATGTTTATATTATTGTATTTTCCCGCGCTTCGTGCGGTTATTAAAGAGATTATTAAATTTATAAAATAATATTTTATTAAATTATTATTATTTGCGAAGTTAAACACATTCTTTTATATTGTCATTTCTTGAAGTATTCTTTTAAGATTTTAAGCTATTAAGAATGTAATTTATTTTAGTTTTCATGCATATGGGTACATAGGGATACGATCTTCCAAGTGAATCTTCTTTTTTCATCTCATATTTACAAATCTTTAGTTTCTTTCGCTACTTCATGCGTCTTTTTTAAAGCAAAATGTCAGCAAAAAAAAATTAGAAATAAAGTTTAACAAAATTCGTTAGTAGCTTATTGACGTTCCTTAATTTGTGTTGATCAATGTTGAATCGCTGACGTTAGATCAAGGACTAGCCTATCTTCACTATGTGATGCTTAATTTGTCAAGATCGTTTATTTGATAAGCCTTCTCATTTTTTCTATCTCATCTCAGCCAAACATCAAAATCAATCCTATTTGAAGCAAGTAATTACGCTCCTCATTAATGCTTAGCTTTTTTCCAATATTGGCCATAGTTCCTTTTGGAGATTAATTAGGAAACATATTAGTGTTCATAATATATTTGCCGTCAAACAATTTTATGCAAATAACCTGTGAAAGGCGAAGAACAAAATTAGTTTAAAAGCATCATTAATAGTAAAAGTGGAATTTTTAGTATAAGCAAATCACTTTTGAACTTCGTATATGCAAATAATCTTCCTGCGCTCTATTTTTTTTCCGCTTTGCCAGGGCCACTGTTAGCATCTATATCTATATATCTATATATATATATATATATATATATATATATATATATATATATATATAAAAGAAGAGGTACAAGCAATGTGATTAAATCAAGTGGAAAGCTAATAGCAAACCACTTGGCAATTTTAAGACAACAATGATAAGAATTAGGACAAAGTTTTTAACATTTTTTAAAACATTCCAAAATTAAAAAAATAATTTATGGAAAATAAAGTTTTAACATTTGAATTTAAAACAAGCAACACTTATCCGCGTTTAGGATGAAGCTTTAAACTTTATCCTTAACAATATCACAATCCATTCAAACTCAAGCAATCTGTTAAAAAAAGAGTTATGTACCACATTAAATTCAATCAAAGGGTATTGACGATGCTCTCAACAGAAATGAAGAAACAAAATTGGAAATTTCTACAGCTAAAGGGAAAGAGAAGAAGAGACAAGAAGAACAAAGTGGTTGATCTGCTTTTTAGTTCGTAGTACTTGATCTGAGAACATTAGGTCTGAATATGAGGCATCATTTTCTATTTATACTCCTGGGCCTACACAGCTTTCGGTTATAATTTATTTGGGCCAAGTCTCAGCAGATGTGGGTTATAATTTATTTGAGCCAAGTCTCAACAGATGCAACATGGTTTATTTGGCCCAAGTCTCAGCAACACAGTGCAGGCCCATGTCCATCAGATCAACATACAAATAAAATCAAGATACAAACAAAATACAACCTGTACACAACTTGTATTTTTGTATTTATATTTTATTTTAGTAGACACCTATAAATATTTCATTTGGTTTGTTAGACAACAACATATATAGTATAGGGACATGTGTAATAGTACAATTAGTACAATATTCCTTGAATATTTTTAGATGCTCTGGGTAGTGTATAAATCCACAGGCTTGTACAGATTTGAGAATCAAGAAATACAACAGAAATTTTCCAGTGTCTTCTTCATTTCTAATAAAGGGTCCTATTTTAATTCTTTTAATAAAAGTGATCCAAACCGTACAGCTTTTGAGTTTGAGAGAAAATATTAAAATTTTGAGTTTGAGAGAAATTTCAAAACTCAGTTTTCAACAAGGAGTACGTCCATATTGATTCATATTAAAAAATCTGACGTTTATCTCTTTTTCTTTTGCCATTATCTTTTGTCAAATAATCATTTAATAATAATAATAATAATAACAACAATAAAAATTGCTAATTAATACATGTAATAATAATAATCTATAAATATAAAGTGAAGGATTTAAAATTTTAAAAGCTAAAGTTTTCTTAATTAACGAGAGTCGAGAGCAAGCTAGAAACAAATATCGGCACGGGGACATTCTCAAATGCATATACCTTTTTATCTTTGCTTTGTTAATTAACGAAAAGAACAAAAAAAAATGAATAGAAGTTAATCTTAAAGATAAAGATAGAGATATTATATGCAGATATTACTCCTCCTACTAACTAATTATCTTCATTTACACATATTGAAATATATTATGTGTATTTGACTCTATCCTAAAAGAGTCCTACTCCTGAACAAAGTTCTACACTTCTACTAGGATGCATTTCAGTAAAAGAGTCATATTTTAATCCAAACTGCACAGCTTTTCAATTTCTTGTATAAATTGGTATTCTAAGAATCTCGATAACATAGTTCAATTTCAACATTGGAAAACAAATACGCTGTTCAATATATACTTCAAAAGCATGTCTCCCTGAATTGACTTTATTAGTGATATATGGAGTACTAAGATGATGTGGAATTTAAAGGTTCGCGTAGTGTCGCTAGAGATGCTGCTGGGGGATGAGAAGGTATGTATACGGTTTGGATATTTTATTACAAAATCGTCTTTATTTCATGGTTGTATGATCTCAATCTTCTTCACAAAGCATAGAAATCAAGAAATGGTTGAATACCAATCAGTGGTTCGGTGAAGGTGGAAAAATTATGACCAACATGGTAGTGAAGCACTAATTTTTAGTGACAGAGAGGAGGACATTGCAGAACTAGAGGAAGAGAAACGTTATTTCTATGAGAGGGAGGACAAAATTCTTTGGTGAGTTCACACAATATAGTTTGTATACAACTTCATAAAACATTAACATTTATGGCAAGTGCGAGGTGGTTATATTACTCTTTATCATTTTGTTGTTTTCTGATTTTTAACTTATGCCGATAGTAGGTGGATGAGATGACCAAAAGGTTTTGTACAAACGAGTCTTTAAGCTCCCAGCAGTTACATTTTCCTAAGTTTCGTATAGACTTTTGTTTAAGAGATTAAGTTACTTCTTATCACTGAGAAGTATTATGTCTTGATGTATGTGCAGGGATTCAGTATTGAATGTAGAGGACTTTGTGAAATTTCATTCTGGCGTGAAGCATGGAGATATTGTCGGAATTACTAAATGTCTAGGTGTGGTATTCTTATTTCCTGTTAGTTTATGACAGATGTTCTCTGCGGTAATTTTGGTCTTGGTGGTAAAAAACAAGTTCTATTAGAAGAGAAAAGTTACTCTCACTATCACTCCATCATGTACTTAAACACTATTGATTAATGTAATTGAAAGGAACTGGAAACAAAATGTGTTAATGTGTACGTACTTTATAGGATTGGTGTACTATTGCATATTGATAGGTAAGATTTGCATGTGAAGTTATGATCATATTTAATACCATAATCAGTGAACTACATTTGTTTGTTTAGTTAGTGTTTATCATCTCAGGTTATTTAGTGTTTGTTTGGCCATTGGTTAGAGTAATGCAGATATTAGTTATGCTAGGTATTAGTAATACAAGATTATATGGCGTCACTGTTTCTGGATAAGTGAGATTGAAAGGTGTGTTTTGTTCATTAGTATTAATGGAGTAAGTTGTAAGTGTGTAAACCATTAAATGTGTAGAGTTGAGGTTTGCCAATGTTTTCTCTCTCTGTTCGAAAATGACAAGGAGAGGTTTAGAAACTAGCTGAAGGAATTGGTCTGTATTTATTGTCTGGATGGTTGTTTCTGATGCTGAATATAGCCCTGAGATGGATTATCAAATTTGTGGTTTTACCGACTTTGTGCAGGAGGATTCAAAATTCAAGCAAGCCGTAAGAATCAGGAATCCCAGAAAGAGGCTGAAAAAGATGTGGATACCTGCCAAAAATAAAGCAAAATGTGCGGACTGGATGAAATCGATGTACAAGGTCAAGATTTTGAAGCACCTATCGAAAAGAGTAAGGGTGATAGGATGCAAAAGATATAGTGACGACCCGGAACAGGTGCAAGAACCAGTTGAAAGGAAACAACAACTCTCTCTTGAAAGGGTATGTGAATGTTTCCCGTAACTAGGTGTTCTGATTTGCTTGGGACGACCTCTCACGCGCAAATAGATATATTACTTAATTTGTTATCTATGTACATCTGTATGTATTTATCGTGTTGTATGAGTGTGTGTTTGTATGTTTGTCAGCATGTGTGTGAAAATCAGAAATTTTTCATATTTCTTGAGATTTGTTGGGATAATTAACCTAACAGTAGATTAAGGAGAAACTTATTTGAAATTCAGGACAACTAAGTGGAGAGCATTGCTAGCGGGTGCAATTGGCAGGCCATTAATGCTTCTTGCTGGTAATACGTAGCACATAAACTTGGCAATTTACATTCTTATGCCCGCGGCTGTGTTGGAATCACGTTGTGGAATAAATAGTAAGCGGTTTGGGAGCATATGCAAGTCTTTAACTTAGGCTCATGGAGACATTTTCCTTATGTGTGTATCCCCTTCACAAATCCTGTAACCATTGTTTTTCTTCTTTTGTGAGGACCTAATTTCATGTAAAAACATACCTTAATACCCTTTTTCTTTAATATACTTCTTATATATGCTTTATACATATAAAACGTTATTATTACTGTGTAATTTATTTTCTTTCTAAACAACATAAAAATGCAATTTTTATGCATTGTTAGCACAACATTGTTGATAAACTGTAAAATTATGAACAAGTAAATATCTCTTCTTTCATCTTTATTTAATCTTTTAAGTCGTTGTGTCCTTATTTTAACATCTTAGGCACAATATTTTTAATGATTCATTTCTTTTGAAGCGATACGCGCATTGCGCGGGTACGTATACTCCTATATAAAATAGGAGAGGTATAAGCAATGTGGTTAAGCCAAGTGGCAAGCTAATAACAAGCCACTTGGCAATTTTAGGACAAAGTTAATGGAGATAGTAATAAAACTTTTGAATTGGTTAATTTGAATTGAAATATATCTTGAAGTATTTGAATTGGAAAATATTAGATTGTTGGAGTAAAATTAGATTTTCATTAGTATTAAACTACTAACCCACGGATGAAGAGTTCTAAATGAACTCCTACTATTGCCAAAACTTATCCTATCCGATATTATAAAATAAACCACATTTTCTTGAAGATCTTTTTAATTGCATTGCATTCTCTATTATTCTTTGTTGGAATTAAAGTTAATTTTTAGAGATAAACATTTTAAATCCTCCTAGATTTTAAATTCGCGATATTGGCTTCTCTTAAACAATATCTGGATTTTTTTTTTTACTAACTATGGCTTATCTAAACTTATATTTTAATAAAGTTAAAAATGGCTATAATGCAAGTGTATGTACAGAAACAAAAATATATGAATCTTTTAACAAATAAATTAAGGTTTAACATTTAAATTGAAGCTATCCAAATCAGATGAAATTATAAGTGATAAGATTCTATAATACATCAATAAAATTTCATTTCGTACTTTTATTACTGAATTTGCAATGAATTTAAAGTTTTAAAATGAAATAAAAAATTATCCAAACTATATATATATAAAATTAGCAAAGAATATGTGTCAGGATAAAATTTTCGTACTTTTGTTTTTGTCTTTTCTAACAAACAAAAGAAATAATAAGCAAAGAAGATTAGGGGAAGGTCAAAACTAAAGATAAGGAAGGGTAAGAGCTGCTCTTCTTTTGTTTCATCTCCATTTAGTTTAAAAAAATATAATTTATCTCCTCGGTTTCAAATGTTTTTCTCAATTCAAATATATAATAAATTATAAGATAAGGATATTTTGGAGTCCTATCTAATAAAGTGATATGATATTTGAATTCGAATTCAAAATGAAATTTGAGTTGGAATGAATATCCAATTTCTTGACCTCTTCTATATATATCATATAATGCTAGACTTTCTCCTCCTCCAATTCTATTCGTGAATTTTTCATTTTACTGAATTCATATTCTTTATCTTTTAGAAACTTATTCAGTGTTAATGTTTTTAATTCTATATGCAGATGTGTGATGGACCTATTATAGAAAAGGACGTTACAAGATTATTCCTTCTATTCATTATACTCAGGCCTGAACTCAAGTAAGTACTCTCCAGTGTAATTATTCTGATTTTGTCGTTATGATTTTTGATAATAAAATAAATACATTCTATTACGTAAAATAGAAAATCAATCTCTTATAGTCGAGTTGGCCCATTTTAATGCTAAATTTTCTTAATATTTTAAATTATTATTTTATTGAAACTAAAATAATGATTTTTGTTCTTTTAAAAAAATATATTTTTTATTACATAGGGGGTAGGAGAAGGGGAAAGGGGGGAGGGGACTACAACATGGGGATTCGAATCCACTAATAAGGTGAAAATTTAAGTAGCCAACCAATTGAGCTACTAGATCCCTACAATGATATTTGTTCCAAATGTTTGTTTGCTATTTAATTTTGTCTACAGACAATCATTTTTCAAAACTATTTGTGTAGATGACAACATGTTGTACTCTAAATTCTCTTCTTGAAGAAAAAATATATACGGTTCCGAAGATCTTTGTAATGGACGAAGATGTATAATGAATATATTTTTCCCTAATATCATAGAAGATAATTAATACTTGCATCTCTTATTTCTGTTTTGCAAAACGGATCTGTTATTGTAATTCTCATAAAAAAGTTAATGATGAAACAAGTTAGAGAATATCATATTGTTTTATAAGTTGAGATGTTCTTTTCTCGCCTTTATTTCTATCATTTATTATAATTTTAAAGCTAGCTCTACACCCATGTATTTATTGCATATGTATTTTTGAACCAACTTTTTTTTATTTTTGAACCTTCGTTTTACTCCGATTTTTAAGAACTTGCTGGATAAACATAATTCATCATTACTAAGATTAATCCTTGGAGTTTGAGCAGTAGCTTTTTATCATCTTTAATGCTCTTCGTAAAGTCAATACTACAATCACCAATTTAAGGATGTGATTTACTTTCTCCATGAACAAACAACATTGATAATTTCCTTAAGGTAAGATAAGAAGTATAAAGTTAAAAATTCTTTTGATGGTCATAGTTAATTTGTAAGTGATTTTATCGGATTCAAAATGGCGACCCACTCATAATTTTCAGTTACGATTTAAAAGCTTTTATCAATCATATTCCTCATAGTCGATCTTGCAATTGGAAGTTCAAGTTCATGTAATTTCCTTTTTTGTTTGTCTCACAGTTTTTTGGTCACAATATGTTTAGCTGCAAGAAATCTTTTTAGAAAAAATCAAGGTTGTAAGTTATATACTAGATATTGTTGGGGGGAAAATAAAGATTGCAAGTTATACATCTAAATTCGTAGGCCTATGGGCTAGCCATGATTTCTCTGATGTTTGTGTATCTCTCCCATCTAAATTTTTTCTTAGAGTTTATTAACAGAATACACAGTTTGCCAAAAACTAATAATGTGGAGATGATTTTCTTCTTACGGTTTCAATTACTGTAGGTATGTCTCTATATAAAATTAATCATTTTATGATGAATCAATCAACTATGTAATAAAGAAATTAAACAAAGACGAAATTCGATGCAATTGAAACCTATATATTTTTGAACGCACACGAGTGTGTATTATTTTTTTTTTGTTTTTGTAATGATGATATTTTTTTATTAAAAAAAATATATCTTGCGCATATGAATATTGTGTGGATTCGCAATCAATTCAATATGTAATTTTGTTTCCAAATCTCATCACTCTATTAAAATTGCCAAATAAAAAGAAAGGGATGCCAAATTAGGTATGTGAAGAGCGTACGGTCATTTATTTGGGTAAGTGATACAAGTTAGAATCCACTACTTGGTTCATTGTTGTAAGAGAATACGTGAAATAGTATCAGAACGTTGACATATCCTGCAAACTGGATTGTTGGTTTTGGGGGGGGGGGGGGGGGGTGGGGTTTGATCATATAATGTTATTTATTGAGAAAATGGTAAAAAAAAAAAAAAAAAAAAACGGAGGAATGAGTTGTTGTTTATACTTCACTCAAAATGTTTGCCTTTGTTCTTTTAACAAGTAACTTCTCCGAGTATAAAGTTTATTAGCATTTAAAATTAAAAAATATTTTAAACTATGGAGTATATTATAATAAGAAAATTATATTATGAATAAGACCTTATAACAAAAGACTTAATAAATACATCCAAAATTAAAAATATCAGATTAATAAATACAACCAAAATTAAAAATATCGGATATAAATAAATCTGGTACCACATTAAAAAATTCAATATATAAACTAATTTCTCATATAGATAACTTTAAAACACAGCATTCATAAGTTCTTTTGCTTTCGAAATCACATTTAGAGTGAGTTACTAATTATAGTTGTGTCAAATAAATCTTTTGTAATGTTATGACTTTTATATGTCATAAACTTGAAGAAGACTTAAAAAAATGATTGGTGAATCTACTGCAACTACAATGAGGATATTAGAATGACAGTAACTATAAACATATTGAAGTAGCTTTTGCAATTTCAGATGTATTTGTATAACTTTAAAACATATTGAAGTAGCTTTTGCAATTTCAGATGTATTTGTATAACTTTATGAGATTTAAAAAAAATTAAAAAAATAAAGACATCAAATTCAAACAGACAAACAACGTACAACTTATGACGAATAAAATTTGTCATTGGAAATAAGAAATGAATATATAAAGAACAATGAATTACATATACCTGCAAAATCAAGCAAGAAATCTAAGCATACCAAAATATATGCCACAAAGATAACAAAGCTTCCCCAAAGTCAGATATTGTACTTTTAAATGAATGAAACCTCCATTAGCTAAATACTATTTATAACGTGGCTTTTAACATTGCTTTGGAGGGCGAAGATGAGGAAACATGTGCAATAATTTATATGCATTAATTATTACATTTTATTAGCATTAATTATTACATTTAATTACAGAGCAAAAACATCTCTTAGTCCCCTCAAATTTCACCTCACCCGTTGTCTACTCAAACGGATGTTTTTGCGAGAATTTCGAAATGGTGCTGCCTATCATAATTAAGGGAGTCAGTGAGTGTTTCTTAAGATTTTTTAGGTAGAAGATAATGAGAAAAAAATAAGAAAAAAGCCAAAAAAGAAGTAGAAAAAAGATAATTAGGTTTTTTTGAGAAAAGGCCATCAATAGTCCCTTATCTATAGGAGTAGGTCTAAAATGGTCCCTTAACTATATACTTACCGGTTTTAGTCCTTTAACTATTCAAAAACTTATCAAATTTGGTCTCCATCTATTGTTTTATACAAACAACGTACAAACTCATAAACCTTCGTGAGATTAATCGTTAAACCATTTCTCAGACCTATATTTCTCTCTCCCTGCTTTTTTTTCCTCAAGTTCATTCTTTAACCTCAACTTTTTCCTCAAGTTCTCTCTCGCGTTTCCTCAAGTCCGTCGGTTTTAAAAAAAAAAAAAAAAAAAACTGATGGTCTCACGTCGGTTTTTTTTTTTTTTTTGAAAATTAAAGAATGAAATGTAGGAACTTGGAGTCAAACCCGGCTATGTTCCTTGGCATTAAAGGGCTTTACCACTAGACCACTGATATTTTTGTTCATATACTTACATTGATTTAATTTATACTGTTTTTTCGCTCTAAAAACCGACGGACTCCGTCTCCGTCGGTTTTTTATAAAAAAATAAAAAATAAAAATAAAAAACCGACGGACTCCATCAGTTTATTTTAGAAAATAATATAACAAATAATTATATTTTTTCGCGCAAAAAATAATCGACGCAGTCCGTCGGTTTTCTTAAAAAAAAAATATTTAAAAATATTATTGAAAAAGCCGATAGAGTCTGTCGGTCTTTCCATCGGTTTTTTTCCATCGATTTTTTTTTCTGTCGATTTTTACCAGTTTTTACCATTTTTTTTTTTAAACAAGAGGAGCTTGAGGAGAAAGAAGCAGGGAGAGAAAAATATAGGCCTGAGGAATGGTTTAATGATTAATCTGACGAAGGTTTATGAGTTTGTACACTGTTTGTATAAAAAAAAAATAGACGGAGACCAAATTTGATAAGTCTTTGGATAGTTAAAGGACTAAAACCGGTAAGTGTATGGTTAAGGGACCATTTTAGACCTACTCCTATAGATAAGGGACTATTTATGGCCTTTTCTCGATTTTTTTTTTGCCAAAAAGAGGTGTCACATCACTCCTCTTTTGCCTAATTTTATATTATATATAATATAGCTATGGTCCTCAATTATGTAGGTTGTTGATCCTTGCTAAATCAACGAATTGTGCCATTGCACGGTCAATTGTGTATTTTATTGAAATATTGATTCCTATGTGGTCCTAAAATTCAGTTGTGGTAAATCCAAGCAGTTCCCACAATGTCACGTGAGTGTCAATGTGATTATATATGGATTTTTTGGAAAACAACAAATCGTGATTTTTTTATATTTTAAAAAAGACAATAATTTTTCCCTTTTGATCTTCTTGATGTTTTTTTTTTCTTTTTCCTACGGTACTCTTTAGTTTGACTAATATATACATTGATAATACAATTCTCGCAATTGTTACATCTGGATCCAAATTATTGCAATCACTAATTATATTGAGGACAATACACACCGTTTACTTTGATAGATTGCTAGTCAATTCAAGCTGGATATCTGAAATATATCTGTCCCAAGAGATTGAAAATTTTAAAACAGTTATTTGTGCCTTTCATAAATTTAGTGAAGCCGTTAAAATATGCCCAAAAGACTATCAGTGTGAGTGGTTTAATGGAAAGAACCGATGAAGCTCATCTTATGTGTCTAAATTTCATGAGTTGCCGGTGATTACCTAGCATTTATTTGTCACTTTTCGGCCCTTTCTTAAAACGATCGCCACTATCCTGGAATTTCAAATTCCACCTATAAAACTCTAGGTATTATCCCTTGTGAATTTTGAAACTCTAGAAGGATTAACAGGTTCACAAAATTGAATGTCTGCTTCTACCTATTGTGGATATATAGGAGTTCCCAAAATTCTTATTTCTAATTAGATCTTCATGTAACACTGCTTGGGTGATGTATTTAATTAATTTGCCGTTGGGACAAATAAAGATGCATACCAATTACCATATATCTTAGGTATGTTGTATTTCAGTACGGTATTAGTCGCTTTCCACATATATAATTGAGTCATTGACAGGTCGTTTGACCAAACCTGTCACCCCAAATATATTCGCATATGACATAGGTTTTGAAGAAAGAAAATAGCCAGCCAAGTAACTTTACAGCATTGCGTGAACAGTGTGTAGCATTGTGTTTGTTATCAATCAATTAGAATCGCACCACTTACGTCCTACACTGTTTGGCTACTTTAATACTCCCTCGTACCAGTAAGAATAAGGAAAAACAGTTTTAGTCATGAATTGTTGTTTTAAACAAATTTCAGTCCTTATATTATTCGACCAAACATATTTACTTTTCAAATGAACAAAGTGGGTCTTGTTAGGCTATAATTGTTGACTTTCCTCTAAAAGTCTAGATTGTATCATGCAAAATTTGATGGAATAATTACTCTAAATCAAATTTATTAATATCTTGTTATGCCTAGATCAACAATTGACTTGAAGAAATGATGGTGTAGAAAAGGGTTAAAGGAAGAGCAAACTCAGTTGGTGGAATATATACTATACCAAGTTACTAATATGCATATGATGGACTACATCCCCCCCCCCCCCCCCCCCCCCACAAGCACACAGTTTTGGAGGGTCTATAGTGTTTTCACACTTCCCATTCTGGGTGACTCGAACTCAAGACCTACCAATTATGGGTGAAGGTGCTTTACCAACTGAATCACTGTCTCAAATTGATGTTAAAGCCCTACAAGATTAGAAAGCCCATAATTTTGTTGTTTGAGTTTTAAGATATTTGTACAGTTAACACACACACACAAGAATATGATCACTATATCATATTCAAGAATTTACACTTTGTTCTTTAATTTATGTAACTAAAAAACAACCTTTAATTACATGACTTTATGAAAAAAAATTAAGTACTTCTTGTCAGAAAATCCCAGAAAGAGATAATTTTCCTTTTTTAAATATATTTTTGAATGGCAGAAGATTATATAATTTAAAGTTCCTCAAGGCACTTCTCTATCCAAAAAAGTTTTTAAATATTCTTAGCCTAAAATTTACTAGCCGCGCTTCAACTTCAAACTAAGTTGAAATCAATTATTATACGAATAATATCTATCTATGCTGCTATTGGAATCCCACTTAATGATATTATTCGAGTTTTGGGTTAAAATTGTCCCTTATCTATGGAAGTAGGTTCATTTTGGTCCCTCAAATATTACCCTGAGCATATTTGATCCCTTATCTATAAGAGTAGGTTCATTTTGGTCCCTCAAATATAACGCTAAACATATTTAATCCCTTATCTATGCTAAAGTGGGGTGCTTTTGGTTCCCCTAATAGAACCCGTTTAAAAAGTAACGGTGCTAAACCCATGTGACACTCACGTGACTCGTAAAAGGCTAAACCCATTGGACAAAATGTAAAGCAGAGTAATGACATTTCTCTAAAAAATGCAATTCATATAAGATATTAGCAAAACAACTCATAATATTTGGATCATATGGTTGGTAACCAACTCTTAAATAGTAATCTGGCAGCACACATGGAACCGTTTCACTTATTTTGGAAGCATGTGAATATAAAGTTATTTTTGTTAAATATTAAAAAAATCAAAACTCTTTTTAACAACCGTTATAAATTATCTTAATTGTGGAATCACTACAATTTTTTTTGGAAGCATATGAATGCAAATTTTAATATATTAGATAAAGTTTCTGCCTTTTTTTAAAAATCAGCTTCTTCTTCTTCCAGCCAATTGAAAGCTTTCTACAGAGAGGCTAAGGCTTTTGTCGGTGAAGTGTTTCTTCATATGAAGTTGGGGAGAAAGGCAAATGAGTTTAGTATTTTTGTCCGGTGGGTTTAGCCTCTTACAAGTCACGTGAGTGTCACATGGGATTAGCACCGTTACTTTTTAAACGGGGTTCTATTAGGGGAACCAACAGTGTCCCACTGTAGCATAGTTAAGAGATTAAATATGCTTAGCGTTATATTTAAGGGACCAAAATGAACCTACTCCCATAGATAAGGGATCAAATATGCTCACAGTAATATTTAAGGGACCAAAATGAACATATTTCCATAAATAGGGGACAATTTTAACCCAAAACTCGATATTATTCAAATAGAAGTCCTTTTTTAAATTTAAAAAAAGAAGAAAAGTGTTCAGGTTGTCTAATCTAAGAAAGAGCTAATTTGGGGTCGCCCCAAGAAAGCCCATACCAAAAGTGCCCATAGAAGTAGTATTCATTTGTTACTGATACTAGTTATGTGAGACCCGTGCTAAGTTCGGGCCCAAACTCAAGATATAAAAGTAGATATTTTAACTAAATAAATATGATTTGTGTTAGTACAAGTGTACAACAACAACCATATACTCATTGTAGTCCCACAAGTGGGTAGTTTAAATGAAAGCAAAATTTTCATTCCACTCATTTAATATTTTAACTTCCATTTTGATGAAATTATTTAATTCAAATCAAATTTGGAGCAAGAATTTGACATTATAACTTATGTATCCTAATTTTCTGAAGTTATTTAGTTCTAAATAAATAATATATACATAGTTAATGAACTTTTAAGACAAATACATAATTTAACTTGTGCAGCGGATGGAGCTGCTCCTCTCTTAATTAGGGATTAGGGGTTCGAACATGGATATGGAAAAAAATCTTTGGAGGAAGCGCTCCCCCCGAATAGGCGCGATACAGTGCGAATTATCTGGATTAATTGGGCTCAAATGCGGATATCGAGCACCAATCGGAAAATCAAAGAACGTGAAAAATGAGGTAGGAGGTTCGATAGCTTTTGAAAAGTAGACTTTAAAAACAAAAAACAAAAAAATTGACTTAAATAAATAAGATTAGGACCTAAAAGTAATTAATTAAAAAGTTTTAAAAAAAAATGAAAATTATTGTGAGGACTACAAAAGTCCCCAGGTTCGATAACTTTTGAAAAGTAGACTTTAAAAACAAAAAACAAAAAAATTGACTTAAATAAATAAGATTAGGACATAAAAGTAATTAATTAAAAAGTTTTTAAAAAATTGAGAAATTATTGTGAGGACTACAAAAGTCCTCACATTTGCTCTTATATAATATAGTAATATGTTGAATATTGGGCAATTCTGCGAATTGCCCTTCTTTTGGAGTGGTCTTTAAATTTTGTCCCTCATATTTGTAGTCTTTAAATTTTGCCCCTCATATATGTGATCTTTAAGTTTTGCCCTTCGCTTGGATACCTGAGGTTCTGGGTTCGAATCCCTACTCAAGCATAAAATAAAAAAATATTTTGGCAAGGCAAGATTGGGGGAGTGTATGCCGGATCCGACATACAGTCCTTAAGGAAAAATTAAAATTATGCCGGAGGGACATAACTTTTCCTCAAGGCATAGTTTAGTTATGCCTTATGGGGCACTACTTTTCCTTAAGGAACTATGCCTTATGGGGCAAACTTTTAATTAAGGCATAACCAAAAGTGTGCCCCATAAGGCAAAACTTTTCCCTAAGACGTAGACTTTGCCTTATAAGACAAACTTTTAGTTATGCCTTAAGGAAAAGTTCCGCCTTATAGGGCATACTTTTAGTTATGTCTTATGGGTACACTTTTAGTTAAGGCATAACTAAAAGTATGCCCCATAAGGCAGAACTTTTCCTTAAGGCATAACTAAAAGTTTGGCTTGAAAAGTAAAAAAAAAAAAATATATGTCTCAAAGCAAAGTCTGCCCCCTCCGGCATAATTTTCATTTTTCCTTAAGGACTGTATGCTGGATCCGGCATACACTCCCCCAGCCCTGCCTTGCGATTTTTTTTTTAAATGCCTGAGCAGGGCCTCAGGTATCCAAGCGAAGGGCAAACTTAAAGACCACAAATATGAGTGGGCAAAATTTAAAGACGACCCCAAAAGAAGGGCAATCCGCGCAAAAAAATGTTGAATATTGTCACATAGTCCACAGTTGAAAGAACTAGCTAGCAGCAGTGTCCATTTTTGGGGAGGGGTTTTCTTAATTGAAAGCTCCTACAATACTAGTAACGAGAATTTTTAGATACATAAATATTACTAACAAATTACAAAAGGTTTAGTTTTTATTAAGACTAGACACGTAAGTGGAAGAATGTCCCCAGAAGTATACACATACTATACGATTTTGAGTCTTTTTGTTTCTTCGCTATACCATTAACAAACTGCCTCCATATCAATGAATAAGGGATTAAGGAAATGTTTATACATTTTTGGCAAATTTTGGAAGATGTTACGGTTATTATCCTTAATCTTCTGTTGGAGTCTTAAAAAGCTCCGTTCAAGCGGCCACATAATTTGCCTAATGTGCTCATAGTCCAGAATGTGGAACAAGCTTTCGAGTTTCGAGGACGAGAAAAATAGTTTAACATCCTTGATAAATTGAATACAGAAAAAAAAAATCCAACAAATATTCTTAAAATATCAAAATTTAGTGACCAAGTAACCATTTGTTTGTTAGGCAATAAAGTCTTATGAGGATCCATAAGAAATAAAATAAAACAATTGAGATTAAGATCAAATGAATCGGAGAAAAAGACATTGAATTCCACACAGTCTAATAGAGGAAAAGGATCCTTACAACTTTTAAACTTTCCTCTTTGTTTTTTTTAATTCTAGGATAGAGTAGTTCAGCTTTTCTCTTGTTTTTTGTTCTGTAAATAGCTTGATTGATTTTGAATAAACATCCAACAACATCCTGCTGGTTGGTTTTGCTTAAAAAGAAAAGAAAAGAAAAGAAAAAAAGCCTAATAGGGGAAGAGGGACCAGTTCCATTAAGTCCCTTAAATTAACGGGGTCATCATTAAAGAAAATTTCCCAAGGCCCAATAGACTTTTTCTTTTTCGCAGTGTTCTGAAATGTTGTTATTTTTCTACATTTTTTGGGGCGGATTGGCCTTCTTTTGGGGTGGTCTTTAATTTTTGCCCCTCAAATTGCTGGTTTTAATTTTTATCCTTCGCTTAAAAAGGTGGCCGAAAATTTCCCGAGGTTCTGAACTCGAATCCCCGGTTAGTCTAAAAAAAAAAAAAAAGATTTCGCAAGGCAAGACTTTGCAAAAAGTCTGCCGGAAGTTTTGTCTTAAGACAAAGTGTGCCGCATAATGCAAAATTTTTGCAAAGCCTTGCCTAAGGTTGTTCAAAACCGAACTATTACCGATAATCCAACCGCAAAATTGGCTTGCTAGTATTGGATTATGAGATTAACGGTTGGTGAGTTGGTTAAAATTTTATAATTAACGGTCTATTAGTGTGTGGACGGATTACTTAATTTCCTTATCGGGTAAACCGTTAACCCATTAAGAATTATGATTATTAGGTTTTTACCTCTAGATATATTAAATATATATTGTAATTTGTAAATCCTAAAGCAGTAAAGCTAAAACCCCAGCCCCCATTCTATATTTTTCTATTCAATAATATTCACTCATTTATTTCTAGATTAAATCTTCCATAGCTTCTGTTGTTGGGGGCTCTAACTGTTGCATGTTGCCAATAATTTGGCATTCAACTCTTAATAAACTTTACAATCACTCCATAACAAATATGCGTTGCACATTTGCTTGAACTTTGAAAAACTCAAAGCAAACTAGGAGTAATTCTTGTTATCACTGACTCACTCAGAGGCGGATCTAGGATTTGAAGGTGGTGGGCGCCACAATTTTCTTCAATGTACATCTTATTAGGAACGTGTATTTGGGTCGGGTCTATCTCTTTTGAGTTTTCGGGTCAACTTAATAGGCCATTTTTTATTTGCAAATATGAAAATTACATCTCTAAAATCAAGAAACGAACATAATTAGCATCTTAAATAAGGAATCACACCCATTAACAACAGAAGTAAAATCAACATTTTCACCAAGGAACTTACACCAATCAAAATAAGAAAAATTATATTAAAACTCTTCAATAGGTAAATTACACCCCATAAATAAATGTAGAATTAGATAAACTATAAGTTCTCAAAAATAAATCATAAATTTCATGTTTTTTCTAAGCAATGCTTATGAAATTTCCATCACAATTTAAGTAGTAAATTGAATTTAATAATTATAGAAAAGCACGAATTTTTATAATACTCTCCCTCCATCCATTTTTATTCATCCACTATACTAAAATAAATGTCCACTTTTACTTGTAAGTTGTACAATTTGAAAATCCAAGACATAATTTACCATTTTATACCTATTTTACCCTTATTATTAAGTACTCCAATTCACTTCTTATTTTATTTATTGCTTATTAAGATGGCCCCAAGTCAAATATAGACAAGCAAACATGGACAGAGGAAGTAACCAACAAAAGAATTATAAAAAAATTGAATTTTGATCACAATCCAAACTTCTTATTGAGACTCACAGATTCGAGATTAAGAGAAATGCTTAATTTAAGGGATTTTGAAGTTTCTATTTTGTGTGTTTTCGCTAGAGATCACAGATAAAATAATAGAATAGAGAAAAGAAAATATAAATAATAAAAAGATAAATAGAAAATTGAGAGAGCCGAAAAGGGAAATGACTGGTACAAAGGAACTAAAAAGCACAAAAAAAAAAACGGAAGTCAGAAAATGTTCAAGACAGATTCAAACTTGTGTCTACCAGCCATGACACCTTTGTCTAATTTGCGACTGGGGGCGGCAGGATCAAATATTTAATCTAGTTTAAGCAAATTGCAACATAAGTATATAAAAAAATTATCAATTTAGGGGATCCATGCCACCCCCACCCTAAAGGGTGGATCCGCCCCTGGGCTCACTGCATTTAGCACAATGAAAAAAAGTTCTTTTTTCCAGTAAGGTGGGTAAATTACATTGAAAAAGTGAATACGTGGAGGTATTATAAAGTGATAGCTGTTACATAATTTAGCCAATATACCACCCGTTAACCGCCCGATAATTGCTAATTCGATACCAAATCAACTGATATCTTATCGATTGACTAGTGGATTAGTACATTTAAAAGCCGATATCCGGCAAGCCGAACCGTTAAGAGTAGTTATCTATCCGATCCGCCCGATAAGCAGCCCTAACCTTGCTTTGTAATTTTTTTTATGACTAAGCCGGGATTCGAACCCAGAATCTTGGAATATTTTAGGTGAAGGGCAAAAATTAAAGACCAGCAATTTGAGGTGCAAATATTAAAAACCACCCCAACTAAGGACAATCATGCAAATCGCCCCTTTTTCTAAAAGTGGTAAATTTTATTAATGATAATCTTAGCCACTGATCCATGGCCTCAATAGTAAAAAAATTACGTAATTACTTTTTTTTTCTCCAGAAAAATTCAACATAACAGAGTTTTTTCTTTTCCAATTTAAAAGACATAACTAAACTTCTCATATATATAGGAGCCGTTCATGAGATAAAATCATGTTTGGACATGTAATTTGAATTTCTTAAGTTGCAATTTTTTTTATAAATATAAAAACCTCACAAGTTGTGAAAATCATCAAAATTTTCTCAATTCTTATACAATCTTACCAAATGAGTAAATCATAGTTCATAATAAAATTAATACGCTACTAGAAGACCTTTCTAAAAAATACAACATCAATTGATCAAACTTTCAATAAAAAAGAAAATTTAACATGAATAGTAATGTAACTACTCTTTAATATAATTCTCCCATATGGTAAACATGATTGGTAAATATCTTTTACCAACTTGCAGATTAATATTTAATACAAATGGTTACTAAACATGATTGGTAAATATATCTACCAACTTATGGGTCTTTTTTTACAAAATATAAACGTATACGTCAAATTTTACATTTATATTTCTTGAAATCATGATTTCAAATCCCAAATCATGCCTTTTTGGATGATTTGGAATTTCATCTCATGAGATGAAATCAAAAATGAAACTGTATGTCCAAACGCTGATTTCATCTCATGAGATGAAATCGCATATCCAAACACCTACGTAGTATCTCCATTCCAAAATTAATACTACCTCTCTTCCCTTTCAAGTAGGCAAAGAGCCAAATACGATACATTTTTTACTAAATTATGACCTCACATTTTCATATAGTAAAACTGTACAAATGAAATTGAATTATGTCCACCTTAAGGTTAAAGATCGATAAATTAACTCTTGACAAATAGTTTAGCTAAATAAACCAAGAATAACAGATCACCTTTATCACATAATAGCTTATCTTTGTTGTATATTGTCAAACAAAAACTCAATAATACATCCCTGAAATTCAATGTTTGAGAAAATTTTAGGCCAGTACTGCGAATTGGTTACGCATGATATCTACGTAATATCCACTGATCAATTGACGCGTGTCCAGATAATTTAGTACACGCTTTGTTTTTTTCTACAATGGACCGCACAAATGAGAACCAAATATACCAACACTTAACTAGTCGCGTGTCGCCCAAACTACGAATAATCATCCGTCGTGGTCTACACGCTCCAAAAATAAAGTGGTAAGACATCACTTTAACGCATTAGCTGAATTCATGTAACTTCAAAGTGGAAACAAGACCAACCCTAAAGCTCTGAGGCACCTAAATTTGGAATGGCATAAGCAAATCCTAAGGTTAAAACAAAGAATCTTTAAAGAAGAAGAAGATAATAGGAAATGTCATACACAAACAACCCATGTTCACTTTTCTCTCTCTAATCTCTACTTTGAACATAGACTCGAGAAAAAAAGGCTAATAAAATCCTTTCTTTTTTTTCTATCTAGCTAGGGTTTACAGTTCATTTCTTTCACAATTTTGGTTGACTCAGTAGGACTGAAAAGAGGATCTAATTGTTACCCAAGAGAAGAAAGTGGCAAATTAAGAAAAATAATAAGAGGGGAGGGATGGGTAGAGGAAGAGTTGAGTTGAAGAGGATAGAGAACAAGATAAATAGGCAAGTCACTTTTGCAAAGAGAAGAAATGGATTGCTTAAGAAAGCTTATGAACTATCTGTGCTTTGTGATGCTGAGGTTGCTCTTGTCATTTTCTCTAATCGTGGCAAGCTTTATGAATTCTGCAGCACCAACAAGTAAAATTAATTATTTCCATCTCTCTAATGTCTAGATCTTTATTGTCTTTGTAAGATCTGAATCTGACCTCTTTGCATTTGTTTTGGCTATTCATTTGTATGTTATGTGTTTCTTGGATCTTGTCCAATGCAAAATTAGGTTTTTAGAAGACATGATCTAATAGTTCCTAGCCAATTTGACCACAAAAAAAGGAAAAAAGTGGGTAGGTTATAATCTGATTATGTGTTAACCAAGATCTGTTACCTATCATGGATTATCAGCAATCAACTACTTGAAGATGATTTTTTTCTTTCATTCTTTGTAGGGAATAAAGTACCAAGATATGATGAAACATTAATCCTACTCCTAAGTTGTTCATAAATAAATAAAACAAGCAGATCCTAAGATTTAAATAAAGATTAGCTTGGAAAATCTACTTAGTATATTTTGGATCATATTTATTGGCAGATGGGCTGAGTAGTCATACGTACCTGCAGATCTGAAGAAGGCTTTATTATCATAATGTTGTGTACCTTCCAAATACGTTGGAGTAACCGGATAAAACATTGTCTCCCAGTCCTTCTACCTGTTTGATTTTTTTCAAATTTTGGCAAAATCTAATAAGGACTTCAATTCTTAGCAAAATAGTCTTAAGATGATTTTTTTTAAATCTTCTTTTACCTCTGTGATCTTAGACATTTGTGATAAATCTTTCCTAAATAGGTCATATGCATTGCCCGCCGGTTATAACTCTGTCCTTTATGAATTTCCTTTCTTTAAAGAGAAGACATCCTTAATACACCAAACATCCTGTGCTGACGCAGGATCCGGGGAAGGGTTGTACCTCAAGAGAGTGCGATGTATAGACAATCTATCTTGATGCAAGGTTCACTCATCTATATCTTATCCTTAGTGCGTGTTTGGCATGAAGGAAAATGTTTTCCTGAAAAATAAGTGAATTTTTCTCCATTTTCTTGTCTTTGGTAAGTAAGCGAAAAATATGTCTTAAGAAGCATTTATATATAATCTAGACAAATTAAACATTATGAGGGATGAGTGTAGCGTGTGGGGATGGGGGAGGTGTGGGCTACAGGAGTGGGGTGTGTTGGAGGATGTGGAGGATCGGAGTGAAATATCACTTATGGAACTTGTTTTTTCTAGAAAAAATATTATTCCAAAAGTTTTGATCGACCGAACATGAGAAAACTGAAATAAGTTTTATGGAAAATATTTTCCTCCGTACTAACACTCCCTTAATTGATGTTCTTCTTGAGTGCCTTGATTCTTCAAACATGTTTAATGTCTTCATCGCGTTTATAATTTGCATGGTCATACGTTATGTTTGCCTAACGATTAAGGATTTTCAAGGCTAACAATTAATAACTTTTTCCTTTTATTTCCCCTATGCATCAGTATGCTCAAGACCCTTGATAGGTACCAAAAGTGCAGCTACGGTACATTGGAAGTCAACCGATCAATCAAAGATAATGAGGTAACGAAAGCTAGTTGACTTCATTTCTCCAGTCCTTAGACAAAGGAATGAAAAATGCAAGATAAAAAATCTTCTTCTCGTAAACTTTTTCGTGAAAAAGCAAGCAAGATTTGAGTTTTTGAGAATAATGCCTATTTGCAAAAGTTTTTTTTTTTTTTTTTTTGGAGAGAATTTGTTTCTTGTTTAACTGTTTACAACAACAAATACATACCCAGTGAATTCTCACAATGTGGGGTCTAGGGAGGCTATTTCTGAAAGACCCTCAATTCAAGAGAAAGCATGACAAAAAAAAAAAATTAGATAAGGACAAGCAATTCAATGCAGTATGAAAATGAAAATAACAAGAGCGAAAAAGCCATGATATAGCATTATGAAACAAAAGGCAGTAATTATAATCGATATACAAATGAATACGCTAATCGAAGTATAACAAATAACAGAATACGGTTTAACTATGAGTTGTATCTTGTTTAACTGTTTGAGTTACAAAATACGATTCAACTATTATATTGACCTCTTTCATGATCATCTTGTGATCCATTGCAGCAAAGCAGCTATAGGGAATACTTGAAACTCAAAGCCAAATATGAGTCACTGCAGCGATATCAAAGGTAATTTACTATCTACCTAACCTTAATCATGCTAACATACAAAAAATGTACACAACTTGTATTCTTTATAACTTACAGTAGTTGACATTTTCTTTGAAGACAACTTCTTGGAGATGAGTTGGGGCCTCTGAATATAGATGATCTTGAGCATCTTGAAGTCCAACTAGATACTTCCCTCAAACACATAAGGTCCACCAGGGTAAGCTTAGTGATATAAACATATAGATAAATAACATATTATTAAAAGAAATAATGAGGGCACTGCTGGAATTTCCGAGAAATTTTTGGAACCTCTTTAATTCAAGTATTCTAATTGTTTCTTCTGGCTGCTCTATAGACACAAATGATGCTTGACCAGCTTTCTGATCTTCAAACTAAGGTAACTCTGATTTGATTCCAAATTGTTCTTAGCTCAATATATATGCATGTGGTAAAATAGTAAGTAATCGTAACTTTCCATTATAACAGGAGAAATTGTGGAATGAGGCTAACAAGGTTCTTGAAAGAAAGGTAGGTTGGCCATACATGTGATTGTAACTCTTTTCCTAGCTCATTCTTAGATTTGATTTTTTTTTTCTTTTTTTTTTTGGTAAATAACATTCTTGGATTTAATTAGTTGTCTTCAGATTGATTTTTATTAGAAATATCACTTACGTTTATTTTTCATTAATTAACTTTCTCTTATTGATCTAACAAATTGTGCTGTAATGCCATTGAATTTCGCATATTTAATTTGTTAGCAGCTGGAAGATATATATGCTGAAAACAACATGCAACAAACATGGGGAGGTGGTGAGCAAAGTCTCAATTATGGTCAGCAGCAACATGCTCAATCTCAGGGTTTTTTCCAACCTCTAGAGTGCAACTCTACTTTGCAAATTGGGTAAATCCTAGCATTTTCATTATGTTACTTCTAATTATTTGTATTTAATTTGCAACTGACGATTAATTAGTTGACGAGTGAGACTTGCTCTAGTACGAAGCACTATTGAAGGTAATAGTTGAGTGGTAAGTAGTCTTTTATCCTTAACTAGAGGTTTCGATTTTGAACTTGTGAATGGATCAAAGTTGCCTTTGGTAGGGAACACTTTATTCCCAAAGTGGAATTCTTTGAAGCGAATCTGAATTAGTTGGACCTAAAACAAGTATTAGACACCGGATGGGAAGCGAAAAAGAAAAAAAAAAACTCATTTGATCCCTTCGGTGATGACGGTAATTACGAAAAAGAGAGCAAATTATCATTTATAGTCTAGTGCTACCGATGAAAATCTTTCAATTGGTGTAGTTAAATACTTTAATTCCTATTGTTCCCTTTCCTTCCAATTATCTAATTCCTACTATGTAATAGAAAGAAAATTTTAAGTAAAACTAACTTGTTTACTTTTACAGGTACGATCCAATAACTACTTCAAGTCAAATGACAGCAGTAACAAATGCCCAAAACGTCAATGTTATGGTGCCTGGTTGGATGCTGTGAATGTCCCTCAAAAAGTCCAACTTTCACTTATTTTCAGTGTAGCATAAAAGCATATATTATATTATATGTTATAATAAAGGAGAAACTGATTTTCTATCCGAGCTGTAAATTCACCTCTTACGGTTCTTTTTCTAGTTTTTGAGCTAAACTCTATGGATAATACTAAGGTGAATGTTGTAAACCATATTGAAAGAAACTCGAACTATGTTGCTTTGAAATGCTTATTAATATCATGAGGTGGATGTTGCTGACCAGTTTCCGTTTGTTCACATTATTTATATTATGACAGTTTTAAGATGATATTTTTTTTTTTTATGAACTCATTTTAAATTCTGTTAATTCACACAAGATGGTTGAAAGTAGTCCAAGGCAATTATCTAATTCTCTACTAGGTGTAATGGATTATATATGGCAGCTTTCAAATTTCATAGAAGCAACCATTCAAAATTTAAAATGTACACGTGATGTTCCAGTGGCAAAGATTCACTGTTTAGAGAGGACAAGTAAATATTTCCTGAATATATACCGTTATTAAAACCTGCCCTTTGCGTATAATTACATAAATAATTTGATTGCGAGCATAAATTGAAGATACACCTGTGCTATATTGTGACTCATATATTGCATAAAATCAACTAAGATACCTACAGCAACGGTACTACGTCAATATAAGCAATATATAAACAGAAAAGGAAAATTAGTAACTGACATTGTCATATTAGTTCTTTAATTTTATCATTCCTCACGATTTTATTTTATTGAAATTATGAAGGGTTATGTTAAATTATTTTCTCATGTTTTAGCCTAGAGTGTTCTCGCTTTTAGATGTACAATAGCTTCTTGTCCTACACAAAAATAATCATTGAATTGCCCTTCAAACGCGCTGTTTTTTAGTTTTTGTCTTTCGTCTAAAAAAGTGATGAAAATATTTCGAGATTCTGGATTCAAACTCAGCCCAGTTAAAAAAAAAAAAAAAATTTAACAAGGCGAGGTTTCGCAAAAGTTAGGCCTCATAAAGCATAACTTCTGTAGTTCTGAGTTATGCCTAAGGCAAAAGTTATGCCGGACAAGGGGTATACCTTAAGGCATAACTTCTAAATAGAAACTATGCCTTATGGCATAACTTGCCTTACAATTTTATTTTTTATTTTTTAACTCTGTTGGGATTAGGGGTGGGCATGGTACGGTATTTGAAACTTCGGTGCGATAATTTCGGTTTTCGATTTCTAAAAATATTATACCATTACCGTCCCAATTTAATTCAGGATGGTTTGGTATTTTAAAGTTCGATTTCGATATTTAACGGTACGGTAACTCGGTACCATAGTTTGTCCAACTTCAACTTACATATACTCATATCATGGAGAATTATGACTTCCGTTACTTAAGAAACATCTCAACTATTATGTACTAAACACCTTACACATGTAAAAATATTCAAAAGAAAGTACAAGCAATCCGTTTCGTAAATCAATTACACAAAAAAGACATTTAAATCAAGATCGAGTAGTCACAGTTTCAACGTTTAAACAATTAGTTTTCTAATAATACTAGTTTATATATTTATTAGTATTATAATACTAAGATATTTGAATTGTATATGTAATTATATACTTCGGTATGATATCAGTATTTTCTTTATGAATACCGAATACCGTACCGAATACCAAACTTTTTAAAAATACATACCAAATACCATAATACAGAAATTGCGGTATAAAAAAAGTCGATTTCGGTATGGTAATCGTTATCTACCATACCATGCCCGCCCCTAGCTGGGATTCTACTGGAGTTAGGCCTTAAGACTTAACTTTTGCCGAATATGCCTAATTTACTATGAAATTCTGCCTTGCGTTTTTTTTTATACTCTGCAGGGGTTCAAACCTAGAATCTCAGGAGTATTTTCGGCCAATTTAAATGCCGAAGGGAAAAAATTAAACACCAAAATTTTGAGGGCCAAAAATTAAATACTACCCCCGAATAAGGCCATTTGCGCGAATGACCCAGAATTAATAGGTTAACAAAGCCCAAACTAGTGAGATCAACTACAATATGGCCCAAGAATCACAGGCTCAAAGTTGAAAACCCATTGGTACAGCTCACTGGAATCTCCGCAAGAGCTTTCAGATGCATCATTTGCTTCGGCAAACATTAACAACAAGAATAAGAGAAAATGAACTACCCTACCTGAGGTCCTAAATTTAATAACTCTGTGGAATATATTTTGTTTTACTTCTCCATTACTTAGCGGAATTTTGTTAGAGGGAAAACTTATAAGTATTTTCTTAAAAAAAAAAAAAAAAATCTCAGTTCAGATTTACATTGTTATTTAAAGAATAGTTGAAAGCATAACTTGGTCTTTTTGACTGCTGGGAGAAATTGGGATTAATTATATGTTGACCATGTTCTTGGAGAATAGGTAAAACTTAGCCTCATCAAAATATTGTTGAATTATTCTATTTGAATTTATTATACATTTATAAAAGTGAAAATTTATTTTTTAACATAATTGTGCCATGCTTACATTTGTAACTTGTTTGATCTTTACGTGTAAAACTGGATTTGATCTTTTGTGAATGTTTAAACTTCTCAATGTAAGTGCATTCATTATTTGTCCTCACGTTTTATTGAAGAATCAAATGGCCTCAAAGGAGTGGTTTCTATTCAAATATAAACACTGTACTACTTAAGGAATTATGTTGTCTCATATTACTTGTAATTTCATAGTGTAGAATACCTATGTATTCACGAGGCCTTCTCCTAAAGAAAATAATATATATGATTAAATACCCCTATATTATTCTGTCTTGCTTTATTAATTAATTAATTAATTAATTTTAAATTGTTCTTTTGGGGCTTTTAGTGTCACCAAGGTGCTCGATCTGCAAAGTATACACTTTTTAGGTATGTATACTATAAATTAACCAACTGAAGTTAGCACACAATAATATTCTGTTCCAACTAATTAATACTCCAAGATTTAGTTCTGATTGCCCTGGCAAGGGATCTTGGCTTCAGTTTTTCTTTTTAATTTTTAATTTCAGCCGCCAGGGCCACTCACATTTTTAATTAGAGAATCAGAAGACAGTTGTTACGAATATATGGTTCTCTATACGAATTTTGTTGTTGTTAACCATTAACAAAAATAGGAGTATGTGGTTTGTGGCGTGTCGAGTGCATCATATGATTAGGGTATATATGTAGCAATATTTTAATTTGCTTCTTTTTAATTTTTTATCGAATAAATTATATGGTCTTCCATTTGGCAAACCTCGATTCTTGCCACCCTTCTACCTAACAACAATGCCATGATTAATAAGGAAAAAGGAGAATTGAACCCGGATTATTCATCCATCCTTTTGATAAACTTATTTTAATTAAGTTGCCATAAAGTTATAGAAATGAGCAGAGAAGAATTTCGGATTTAAATTTAAGGAGTCTAACTTTTAAAATTTTAGTGCTAACTCATTGCAACTTAATTTATGAGTTCAGATATAATATTTATTAAAAAATTTAGTGAATTTTTACACATATATATATATATACTTCGTCTACAAAATTATGGGTTTAGATGAATTCAAGTCTACATCTGCCTTTTGAAAATGAGCACGATTGTTATCTTGTTCTTCGGATTCCTTTCTTTTTCTTAAAATAGAATAAATATACGAATTTAAAAAGTAGTTGAGAGAATGCAAAGGATTTTCCAAACGTGGTAGCTGTTCATTTATTTTGGTACAATGGATAAGAAAAGACGCGAAAAGAGGAAAACAGACACGAAGGGAGTACTGGCTTTGATTAAAAACCAGAAGCTATTTTGGGAACAAAATTGAATGGGAAACAGAAAATTTACATGGAGGAGGATAATTTTTACCATAAGGACACTACATTTTTTCTTGACCTCTAGATCATCAAATTGTCCTTTCAGGGATTTAACAAAAACTGACCAAGAGAGTGAGGGAGACTAAATTCGAACTCTGTAACAACAATAGGGTTCATATGACCTCTAGATCATCAAATTGTCCTTTCAGGGATTTAACAATGCTAAAATCTGCTACCCCGCCATTTTCAAAAAGAAAAGAAAAGTTACAGTAATAATTAATTTGCGAATAATAAAAAAGTACAATGGCTAAGATGGTCTTCCCATGTTAAGAACAACGGATATGTACAATGTCTTCTATTGAAGTAACACAGTAAGGTAGGGATCTGAGATTTTAAATGTATTACAGAATCAACGGAGTAATGTCTCTGTATACATACACTATTATAAAACCATTTTTTTTAACACTCCTAAGGCTGTGTCCTTTAATCTATATTTTATTTATTTATTATATTAGTATGCCATAATTAAATAGCTCTTTTTTAGTTTTGTGTCATGGTCCCCCACTTAAAGCTGTAGTATTGGTATTATTTGAAGGATTTGGAAAACCAATTGTAACTGTACTATATAACTATTCTAATCAAATTTGCCTGGTCGCATGTCATGGTCCCCTATGATTCTATATTTATTGTTGTAACGCGTGAAGTTTCTTACTAGGAAACAACTTGTTCCTAGGACTCGTAGTAACTTAATACTAGTACGTATAAATTTTCCAATTAATAAAGTAGACCTTATATCTTGATTATAGGAAAGCAAAAGTGACCTGTGATTATTTCTACACATAATAAGGACCACCATTCACCAAGCCTATAAGCACAACCCTACCTCGTCTTGTTTTTTGATGAGCCAAGGCCACCTTAAACAGAGGCGGAGCCAGGATTCGAAGCTTGTGGGTTCGGGGTTCTAATTCTTTAAAGTTACTGGGTTCTTAATTAATAATTTCTACATATTTGACAAAATTTTTAATACAAATATATGATTCGGACAAAAGCTACTGGATTCGGCCGAACCCACAACCGAAGGGCTGGCTCCGCCCCTGACCTTAAACCTTAAGCTGCGTGCGGTGTGCCACTATTCACTTTTCTCGTCGATATATTTTGTGCTCGACTGATGATTACAAGCCAAAAAGAAAAATTGCGATTTCTTTTCAGTACATTGTTTTTATTGGACCTTCATTAACCTTTTGGCTCATAATAGTCCCCACTGTTATCTTTCGTCTTAAATATACTATTCCGACTAACGGATGTTGAGTATGGCTTTGACATTTGCGACGGTGGAGCTATGTCGACAAAGAAAAAAATAATCCAAAGTTACCCCTAAAATGTCAAATTGTTTTATATATATATACCTTTCACAATAATTTTAGGCATACACTAAATAATTGTAAAATCTCAGATATATACCTGTTAACTCGAGCAATTTGCAGAGAAATGCAGAAAAGAAAAGATAAACGAAACCCTAGTGAAAGGTGAGAGAGAAGAGAGAGAATGAGAAAGAATGAAAATGAAATTTGTTTTCAATCAAATGTGTCCCAAGTCTATTACAGAGTATATATGTTTACAAGTCAATTAAATGAAGTAGTGGGCCGGGTCGGTGGCAGCTGGGCCTCGTGGACCTGAGCAATTTCAAGTGGGCTAACACCCCCCTTAAGCTTGAGGGTGAGTAAATGCCAAGCTTGGGAAGAAAATGTTGATGAAGCTGCCCAGATAAGGCCCTTGTCATGATATCTGCAAGCTGCTGATGACTAGGAACAAAATGAAGAGAGATCAGTCCAACAGTTAAGCAATCACGAACATAATGACAATCCACCTCAATATGTTTGGTGCGCTCGTGGAAAACCGGATTCTTTGCTATGTGTAAAGCTGCTTGACTGTCGCAAAAAACAAGAACAAGATCCATGATAGACAAACCAAGGTCACCAAGCAGCCGAACCAACCAAGAAATTTCAGCCACCACCTTTCGCAAGGCTCGATATTCAGCTTCAGCGGAGGATAAAGAAACAGTGGGTTGTTTCTTACTTTTCCAAGAGACAGGACATGTACCAAGAGTGATGTAGTAACCAGTGACTGATTTGCAAGAATTGGGACAACCAGCCCAATCAGAGTCGGAATACGCCAGTAAGGAAAAATCAGTAGCCTTAGAAAGTAGTATACCTTGTGCCGGGTCAGTCAACAAGTACCTCGTAACATGGATTGCTGCCAACGTATGAGGTTCTTGAGGGTGCTGGAGAAATTGACTTAGGTGTTGGACAGAAAATCCAATGTCTGGCCTGGTATGTTGTAAAAAATTAAGTTTGCCAACGAGCGTCTATATAAACTGGGGGAAGAAGGAGGAGCACCCATGTCCACCTGAAGCTTGATGTTGGGATCCAATGGTGTGGTGACTGAAGTATAATGATTGCAATGGAACTCATCTAAGAGGTCAGTAATGTACTTGTGTTGGCTGATCACATAGCCGCGAGGCTGAGAAGAAACCTCCAGGCCCAAGAAATAGTGAACTGAACCTAAATCTTTGATCTTGAACTGAGAATCAAGGAATGACTTTAAAGAACTCATCTCAGAGATGTCATCACCAGCTAAAAGAATATCATCGACATAGACAGCCAACACAACAAGAGAACCAGATGTGGTTTTGGTGAATAATGAGTAGTCATTTTTGCTGGACATGTAGCCTCGAGAGAGCAGGGCTGTAGACAGCTTGGAAAACCACTGCCTAGAAGCTTGCCTGAGGCCATATAAGGACTTTTTGAGCTTGCAAACCAAAGGATAATGGGAGGAAGAACTGACTTCAAGTCCCAGAGGAATTTTCATGTAGACCTCCTCATGGAGATCACCATGAAGGAATGCATTGTTAACATCCAGCTGGTAAACCGTCCAGTTTCTTTTGACAGCAAGGGTGAGAAGGCATTTGATGGTAGTGAGTTTGACAACCGGGGAAAAAGTTTCAGTGAAGTCAATGCCTTCTCTTTGTGTGTCACCTCTAATAACTAATCTCGCCTTATACCTCTCTACTGAACCATCAACCCTTTGCTTTATTTTGTATACCCATTTACAAGGGATGACTTTCTTATGGAGAGGAAGTGGAACAATGTCCCAAGTGTGGTTTGCATCAAGAGCTTGAAATTCCTTTAGCATGGCCTCTTGCCAAGCAGGATTAGAGACTGCCTGATGGTAGAACTGAGAGCAGGAAGGTTGCACAGAAGTACAAATGAAATCATCTAAGTATGCAGGTCTAGAAAAAATTCTGGATGATTGTCTTGTGGGTATAGGAGGGATAGGAGGTGCAGAGGTGGGGCTAGGTGTTGAAGAGGAATTTGTAGGTAACAAAGGAGTAGGAGAAGGAATAGATGGTGAGGAAGTAGCAGGAGAAGAAAGAGGAAACTCGGATGGAATATCTGCAGAAGAGAAAGGGGCCGAAGGAAAAATTGAAGGTGAAGATGAGTGATAGGGAAAAATGTGTTCATGAAATACCACATCTCTGGAGCAGAAGACAGAAACGTTGGACAGAGAAAGTAATTTGTATCCCTTTTTTCCATAAGGATAACCTAAAAAGACACAAGTAATAGCTCTAGGCTAAAATTTTATCCCTGCCATGCTGAGGGGAAGTAGCATAACATAAGCACCCAAAAGATTTGAGATGGTCATAGGAAGGAGGGTGTGCATGCAATTTCTCATAAGGAGACACATTATGCAAAATAGCTGAAGGTATCCTATTGATAAGATAGGTGGCAGTTAGGACACATTCACCCCAGTACTTGAGTGGTAGTTTAGATTGAAATAAAAGAGCTCTAGAAACCTCTAGTAGATGTTTGTGTTTCCGCTCAACCACCCCATTTTGTTGTGGGGTATGAGGGATGGTAGTTTGATGTAGAATGCCTTGACTAGCAAAGAAGGCAGAGGATTCAGAGCCTGCCTAACTCAAAGGCATTATCAGACCTAAAGGTTTAAACAGATGACTTAAAATGAACCTTGACCATTGTAACAAAAGCTTTCAGACTGGAAAGGGCATTGCTCTTATTAGACATGAGATGAGTCCAAGTGACCCTGGTGAAATCATCTACAAGTGTTAAAAAATATTTAAATCCATTATAAGTTTGAGTATTGTAGGGTCCCTAAATGTCAATATGGACTAGTTGAAAGGGAGAAGAAGTATGGATACTACTATCATGGAAGGGTAGTCTTTGTTGTCTGTCCATGGGGCAAATAGGACAAATGAAGGACTGCTTGGAAGAGACTATGGTAGATAAAAAAGGAATGGACTGCATTCTATTGAAAGGCATGTGACCCATTCGTTGGTGCCAAAACAAGTCAACTTTATTAAAATCAGCAGTTTTATTACATGTGGGAAAAACAGTAGAAGCTAAATCAGACATATTCACACAAGTTGACTGAGGACTGTTTGTAACAGAATTTGAAACAACCATAGGAACTGACTTATTACAACCAATAGAAGTTAGAACTGAAACAGAAGAATGGCATGATCCAGTAGGAAATAGATCAGCATCTGGATGGAGATAATAAAGCCTGCCAGGTGCCTTACCAATTACCAATGGCCTCTTCAGAGAAGGGCCCTGTAAAATAGCAATGAGTTTTTGTGAGAACGGCATCAGAGTCTAATTGAGTAATGAGCTGGTGTATAGAAATTAAATTGAATTGAAAAGAGGGCACTAGCAAGACATGCGATAAAGTTATATCGTGTCTAAGAACTAGTGAACCAGTAGACAAGACCTTGACCTTATAACCATTTGGAAGAGTGACAAGAAAAGGTTTAGGAAGAGGGGAAACATTGTGGAGTAAATGTTTGTGTGGTGTCATGTGATTGGTAGCTCCTGAGTCTAAAATCCACGGATTTACACCTAATTGTGAAGTAACACATGCATGAGTACAAACAGAATTTACAGCATATGCAGTAAACAGACCTGCAAAATGTGCAAAACCTGAGTTGTCAGAAGGAGACTCCTCATTTGTGTATCCAAGGTAACCAAGTGAGAGATGAGACTGTTGGAACATAGTCTGTAGATGCTGGTATTGTTCCTTGCTAAATCCATGAATAGAAGGATCAACAAATAGGGAAGCAGGAGAAAATAGTTGTGACATAGGAGGAATATTTGTTTGCACACATGAAGCAGATCTCTTATTCTTTGTGAATTTGAAATCTTCAGGGTATCCATGGAGTCTGTGGCACTTTTCCATCAAGTGTCCTGGCCTTTTACAGTATTTGTAAAATAGGGAAGAAGATCCTGATGAAGGATTTGTGCCTCTTTTGGGATCAAAAGCAATTTTCTGAGAAAAACTCCTATTGAAAGGTGTTGATGAGCCTAAAGTTTGAGTCTGAGAAGAATTTCTATTGTTGTATGTAGAAGCTATGAAAGCTGATGAATCACCAGAGAAACCAGGGGCAGAGAATTGACTTTCCTTTTGACTTTCATTTTGCTGCAGCAAGGAGTACACTTTACTAATTGAGGGGAAGTGGGTTCAACATTAGGATGTTGCTTTTGATGGTGGCATAAGAGTCATTTAGTCCATTGAGGAACTGGAAAAGCTGTTGGTCCTCTATAAATTTTGGTAGGGCACCACAAGAACATTCTGGACCAACATAAGTACAGTTGAGCTCATCCCAGAGACTCCTGAGCTTAGTGGAATAGGCTGCAATGCTTGATGAACCCTGAGTGGTGGAACTTATTTCCCTCTAGATTTGGATGTATTTTGAACCATTTGACTACCCAAATCTATCATTTATGTCCTCCCAGACCTCCTTAGCAGTCTTGAGGCACATAACACTAATTGCTATATCTCTAGACACAGAGTTTGTGATCCATGCTTTGACCATGTCATTGCATCTTTCCCAATATGTGTAATAAGGTGATTCACTAGGAGGCTTAGGATTCCTACCATCTAAAAGACCTAATTTGTTCTTAGCTGAGAGGGAAGTGAGCATACTACTTCTCCAAAGAGCAAATCCAGTACCAGAAAAAAGTACAGCCACGAGTTGGCTTCCAGGATTGTCTGATGGGTGAATATAGAAGACATGTGAATGATCAATAGAAAATGGGGAAAATCCTTCAGCACCGGAAACACTCGCATTGGCTGTATTTGTACTAATGTTGGGTATTTGTTGGTTGTTACTAGTCATTGTTGCGCAAGTACCAAATCAATAGAAATATTCACAGAGAATCACTTAAAACCAGAAATATGATTGTGCAAATACCAATCACCAAAATCCAGCTATACGAACATTCAAACACGAGAATCCAACTAAACCAACACGTATAGAACAATGTATAAAAAGTTCAACTACTGTACACAGTACTACAAAACGATGAGAATGAATATAATCAAAATAAACGATATTACCAGGCTTCTTCTATGACCTGAAGAAGTAAAGGCCTCAAAATCAAGCGATTCCAACCCTAAATCGCAGTTGAAATCCCCAAATCGAACAATCGGAACACACACTTCAAAATATGGTTCACGGGTTCCATCGGAAGAAAGGTAATAACAAGGAGATTGTAAATCCTCGCTCTGATACCATGTTAACTCGATCAATTTGCAGAGAAATGCAGAAAAGAAAAGATAAACGAAACCCTAGTGAAGGGTGAGAGAGAAGAGAGAGAATGAGAAAGAATGAAAATGAAATCTGTTTTCAATCAAATGTGTCCCAAGTCTATTACAGAGTATATATGTTTACAAGTCAATTAAATGAAGTAGTGGGCCGGGTCAGTGGCAGCTGGGCCTCGTGGACCTGAGCAATTTCATGTGGGCTAACAATACCCCCGAACAATTTAAGAATGTCTAAATCTCTACGATGTGGATTTTACTATACCAATCAAATGGAACCAATTTTTCTACAATGGAAAACCGTTAGTTGGAGGAGTATATTCGAGACGAAAAATAATATTCAACTCTTAATGGACCGATAAGTGAACCTAGGACAAACGTAACATCATAGGCGAAGCAGCCGGCCGTACATGCATGTAATGAACCGAAGGATTAACAGATGATGTGTTGACAACTACAACATACCCAGTGTAAATTTATAAGTGGAGTCTGGAGAGGTGGTGTGTACAATAGCTTTTTCTTATAACAATAAATATTGAAAACCCATTATTTCTCCCTTGCAACATTTTGCCGACGGTACTTGAAATGAGGTTAAAATTAAATGGAAAAAATTAGACAGAATCATAGGACTCACATTAACACAACTTACCAACAAATTCAAAATCGAAAAGTTAATTATGATTAAGTTTATCCTGACTATGTTGAGAATATTTTTTCCTGATTCCATATTCAGTTGTTTTTCAGCAAAATAAAGTGTTACTAGTAGTGTTTTTTTCCTGACAACATCGAGATAGTTATATATATTGATATTTGTTCACATTTCAGCTAGTCTTCCGATATTTAACTTATTACCTAACACTTGGCCATGAAAATTTTCACTTTTTTCCAGAAAATTATTTCCCTTTATTTGTAAATCAACGTTTGGCGATGCAAATTCCAAATACAATTTGAAGTTGTATTTAAAATTTGGAAAACAACTAAAAACTTGTTTCCACTTTTTTTTGCCCTCACTTTCAGTACATTCAAACAATCAAAAATTCTTGGCAAAAACTATAACCAAACACAACTCCATCTTCAACTCCAACTCCAAAATTCCAAATAAAGTGAAAAATATTTGGTTTTCATGGCCAAGAGCCTACTTCTTTTTTCTGAAAGAAAATCACAACAACAAACTTTGATGGGTCCAAAGTTATTGCATCCAATACTTAGCCCCCGTTTGGCCATAAGAATTATTCACTTTATTCCGGAATTTTTTTTCACTTTTTTCCGGAATCAGCGTTTGGCCATGAAAATTCCGAATACAACTTGAAGTCATATTCCGGAATACCAAAAACTCAAAAAATTTGTTTTTAAAATTTTTTTCACTTTTTTTACTTTTTTACAACTACATTTCACCAAAAACTACAATTTCAAAAACTATGGCCAAACACAACTTCAATTCCAAAATTCCAAAAAAAGTGATTTTTTTTTATATCTATGGACAAATGGGGCCTTAGTCGAGCACAAAAATCTGTCCTTGCGATAGTTATTTCTGATTGCAATAAAAAAGTTTATAATCATGCTGAGAAGTTTCCGTAGAACTAATTTCATTTTTCCAACCATTATCCATGCACAAAAATTACTTGTTATAAATCAATTTAGCCTGATAATGTAAGAACGAATACATTTTGGTTCGAAGGAACAAGAAGAGGAAAGGAGACAATGGACAAGAAGAGGCACTTGGATCCTGTATTATAGTACATTTGAAAAAGAGCAAAAGGTGTGTAACTAATGTCCTCCTGGGACCTTAGGGGTAGTTTGGTAGGTTGCATTAGAAAAAATAATACAATATGTATTGGGTTTGGTATTACTGTATTACATAGCAAATTATGGTATATATGAGCAATGTAAGGATTATTTATTACTATATATAATAAGTGAAAATGTAATGAATTTTGTCGTCCTTAGTTACTTCTCAACTTTCTTGTTGGGGATCTTGCTAACTAAATGGTTTGTACTTTCAATTTTGTCCTTGTATTTGATATTTATTGCATCATATGCCAAAGTATTTTTCAATAAATCAAGACACTTCCAAACCTATTTGGTAATATATGATCCATCAAATTAACTTTTGCAAAGTGGATATGTACTTTTTCTATCCCATAATATTACCCCTACTTTATTTCTTTATTACTTTGATTGCCACATTGGGTAATATAACAAAATTGAGATCCTTTAAAATGCTTCAAAAATTCTCTACAATGATGATGTCATATCTAACAGAAATATTTGGAGAAAAAGACTAAAATCATACATTATGTTTGGGTTTGGATCAAAATCATACATATTCTTTCACATGGAGCACTAATAGTACATTATGTTTGCATAAGTAGTGCACTTTTAGTCAAATTCCCAAATAAATTTAATGGAAAAGAACAACAATGCCCCTGAACTTTTAGAAAAGGTATAAAAATACCCTTTATTCATCTATTTTGCTAAAACTACCCCTCAATTCAACTTTTTGGCTCATTTATTCCCCTTGACAAACGGACAACACTAATTTAAAAAAAAAAAAAATTTGCACATGACATTTTATTACTGAAAAATTGATTTATTCTTTTAAAAAGAAATCTGAAACCTTGGAATTTTTTTAAATTTGGAAAACTTTTTTTTAACGAGTAAAACCTTGACTAATGGACAACACTAATTTTTTTTCTTTTCAAAATGTGAAAAATTGGATTTTTATAAAAATCTGAAAAAATTAAATTTTTTTATGGAAAAACTGTGTTTAAAAAAAAAAAACCAGAAAACTATCTTTTTTTAAATCTAGAAGAAAATTATGGAGTATTAGTTTTGCACATTTTACTTAAAAAAACAATCAGTTTTTCAGATTTAAAAATTGAATTTTCTAAAAAAAAAATGGGGTTTCCACCCGTTAAAAAAAAGTTTTCCAAACTTAAAAAAATTCCACATGTTTTAACGAAAATCCAATTCTGTTTTTTTTTTATATATATATATATATATATATATATATATATATATATATATAAAAGGCTTACTACATTTGTTTTTTAAAGAAACGGATGTTGAAAAATTATTTTTCCTTATTCTACAAACAACGATTTTTCAGATTTCTTTTTAAAAGAATAAATCATTTTTTCAGTAATAAAATGTCATGTGCAATTTAAATTTTTTAAAAAAAATTAGTGTTGTCCGTTAGTCAAGGGGAATAAATGAGCCAAAAAGTTGAATTGAGGGGTAGTTTTAGCAAAATAGATGAATAAAGGGTATTTTGATACCTTTTCTAAAAGTTCAGGGGCATTTTTGTTCTTTTCCGTTAAATTTATTTGGGAGTTTGACTAAAAGTGCACCACTTATGCAAACATAATGTACTATTAGTGCTCCATGTGAAAGAATATGTATGATTTTGATCCAAACCCAAACATAATGTATGATTTTGGTCCTTTTCTCGAAATATTTGTGACAAAGATAAGAAAATACAAAATTTTAAAGAACCCATTTATTGTTGAAAAAGTAATCCGTAGATGATATTTTCACTTGGTAAATTTTTAAATTACTGTTAAATTTTCCATGCTCTTGTTTATTAATGATCGTTAATTTGTATTTTGAAAACATAAATTTAGGTATGATATTTTAACATAATTTTGTATAATAGAGAATGAGTTTCAGGATCGATCCTCAAAATAATAGAAACAGAAGGAACAAAATTATTAGATATGTCGTCGCATTGAGATATGATTAAAAATTTAAATTTAATCGATTCTAACTTATTTGATATTGATAACTTAGTTATATGGTTATTATGATGTAAAGTATACAAAATAATATTCAACTAAGACTAAGAAAAACAAAAAAGAAAACACTTCCTCGCATGCATTTTTTGAAAGGAAAAGAAAGTTTAACATTTAATTTTTAATTTTTTTTATGATTTGATTAGAATTAGCATCTATAAAAATTAGTTAAGAGTCAATTTTTTTAAAATTTTATTTTATTTGTATTTATAGTTAAGTTCGCTAAATCTCTCAATGAAAGAATAAATATAGTATCTATAGATGTATTTAGACCTAGGCTTTAATCGTCATATTTTACCAGAACATGCTGATGAAATTACGAGTGCTAATCAATATACACCGAAACAATCTATTTTTATCTTAAACTAAAAATTATATGTTAACAAAATTCATAATGCTAAAATATCTTTTCAGTTTACAATTATAGTTAGTTTGAAATTGTTTTCATACTTCAAATTCTGTTAGTTTACAAAACATCAAATTATATGTGCCTTCTTAATACTTATTTCTTGCAATATTTGCTTCCTCATAAATAATTCTTTGAGCCCCCGTTTGGCCATAAGAATTATACACTTTATTCCAGATTTTTTTTTCACTTTTTTCCGGAATCAGCATTTGGCCATGAGAATTCCGAATACAACTTGAAGTTGTATTCTGGTATACCAAAAATTCAAAAAAAAAAAAAAATCAAAAAATTTCACTTTTTTACAATTACATTTCACCAAAAAATACAATTTCAAAAACTATG
The DNA here is from genome assembly GCF_019175385.1 of Lycium barbarum. Classification (NCBI taxonomy): domain Eukaryota; kingdom Viridiplantae; phylum Streptophyta; class Magnoliopsida; order Solanales; family Solanaceae; genus Lycium; species Lycium barbarum. The sequence goes on along the minus strand of NC_083348.1, from coordinate 100,973,821 downwards.
GTCAAACACAACTCCAAAATTTCAAAAAAAAAATTGTTTTTTTTTTTATATCTATGGACAAACGGCGCCTAATTAGTAAGTTATCTAATTATGTGACCAACTTAAATAATTAATGACACATAATTAAGAAGCAACCATATTAGATGAGTTGTGCTAGAAAAGAGCGCAACACAAATTATTATTTTTTAATTAATTTTTTTTATAATTATGATTACTCTTTACCTTGATCTTGGGCCCGGACTCAACACGGACTTTTAGAGACTAGTATATGAATAAGCATGGTTATAGATAGAATTGACCTTAATATACCAAACCAAACGGTGCATAAAAAATAATTTCAGCAAACTAATTTCAGCATTTACCAATACCAACAATATTACTAACACACCCTATTTAGTGGAATACTAATTTTGATACACTCTTGACTCTACCAAACGGCCCTAACACCTACCAAACGGCCCTAACACAAAGGGCACATACTTGCGGTTTGTGCCACACATAGGAAAAAGAGTAAAGGTGTGTAAGTAATGTGAGAAGGACGTAAAGCGCCGTCAACAGAAGTAGATACAAATATAACTGCACATACAACTAGTCAGTGAGTAACTCAAACAGATGTACTGCGTTCGGTTTCATAAAATGGGTTCCTAGAGGTAGAATCCTAGTCATGTGGTTTGTACCAAAACGGCAAAACCCAGGCTCTTAACGACGCCATTAACCACAAGGCATTACCGCTGTGTCCCATCCAATCAAAAATCGACAACGCAACACCCCCTAAACCACCCTTGTTTCCAATTTATATCATATTATCAGGTTATCTTGCCCTTTCATTTGTTCAATCAAAAATCAACAAGGACACCTCCAATCCCTACACCTTGTCCTCGTGTTTCTTCTCCTCCTTTAATCCAAACAGATCAAATTTTTCATTATTCACATGGTAGGACACAACCTGAATTAGTCCTCTTTTTTTTTCAACCTTCGTGTCAACCAAACTCCTTAAATGACAACCTACATAATTCGATAATACTTGCTTACAACCAAGAACAAAAGCATATGACATAATTATTTTCTATCGGCCACTTTCGATTTAGGGTGTTTCTTCTTGGCTTTCTTGCTTACAAACAAAGACTTTTTCCTTCAGAAACTCACTGGACCGACTAATTCGAATACACATAGAGAGACATAGTCTAGCTAATTCGTGGAAATCATTAAAGATGGGAAGAGGTAGGGTACAGTTGAAGAGGATAGAGAACAAGATAAGCAGGCAAGTGACATTCTCAAAGAGACGATCTGGATTGTTGAAGAAAGCTAATGAGATTTCCGTTTTGTGTGATGCTGACGTTGCTTTGATCGTTTTCTCTACCAAAGGCAAGCTCTTTGAGTACTCCACTAACTCCAGGTACTCACTCACTCCTTTTTATTAGGATCTTGTACTAATCAAGCTGAAAGATACCTAAGTCAACTGATCAAAAACAAATTTATTTTAGTTATACACAATTAACCTAAAAATTAGTCATGATATATATTTCCTTAACTAGTCAACTGATCGAATCTAACCTAGCCAAACTCATGCAGTAATTTCTGAAATTGTTTGTATGTTCAGTTAAACTCATTATACCCTTTGTAAATCAATATGACTAAAAATGTTCAAGTTTCGCCGTTTTCCCCTTTGATGGATATGGTTTCATGTGAGGTGAAGTAATTACTTTTAAACTCTCTTATTTCTTCCAAAAAGTTTTAAGTGATTGATGGCTATGATTCGTAATTATGAAAAGTGATGAAGTACGTACTGAGTTTCTACTTATTAATCTTTGAAGAATTGAAGTTTATTTATGTCAGACGAACCAACCAGGCAAGTAAAACGAAAAGACAGATTTTGTTCTTAAACAAATAAATATGTTACTTCTTCCATTATGCTTCAATTTTTTGTCAGGCTGTCATGTTGGTATTTTGGTTTTTAGATAATTTTGACATTATTACGTTACACAGAGATCAAATGCACCAAGAAAAGAAATTTAAAAGTTCAAATATTGTCAGATGTAGTCAAACATCGATGCATCTGTGATACACAACCTACTGAATTGATCACCAGTGCTTGCTCTTTAGTCTATTGTCTGTCAAAAAACTGAAAAAGTTGTAACTTGTGGGGAGCTTCTGATTATTTGGAAATTCTAATAGGATTAAAGGGAGAGAAAAAAATAGACAACAAAAGCAAAAGCTGAAGAAAGAGCATATTTCATCTTTGAAGCTAAGAGTGTGTTAAATTGAAGAGACCAATAAGACAAATATCTGTCGGAAATGGGGAGTCTAGAGCCTTGTGCCTCTTTGTCAGTTCATTCATTGATAGTACGAGGAGCACTCTCTATGACGTGTACTCAATGACATTAACTTCTACATATTCACAGACAATGTAAATGTAAAGAAATTTTCTACTGTCAGTTCATCTTAAATGTAATTTCAAGTAATTGTCTACGAAAAAAATTTAGTAATTTGAAATAACAAGATAAATTATCTAGTATAACAGATTAATATATTATCATAGAGTAAAAATTCTTTACATTACCAATGTATAAGTTATCTTCCGGTCCTTTGGTCTCTGATAATCACAAGTTAAAATGTTAATCATGTTTGTATTAGAGAGGAAATGGCTTGGTTTTCCAATTGAATATTGATATTGATCCAAATCCTTGAGTTGATTGTTTCTAGGCTATGATTTCATGTTATATCTATATGATTAATATCCTCTTAAAGTTTGTAATAAGAATAATACATATCAATCAAGAATCATAATATATTGCTCGTGATCAGGAAATTCGAACAACTAACGATTACATTCCAAAGAAGGAAACTACACAATTGCTCACACCAATTAAAAACTGCACTTAAGTTATATAACACAAAAGCATATCTTAACAGAGAAGCCTGTAATTTTTATTGGTTAAATTTTAAATTAAGATGTTCTTGAAACTTAATAGGAGAAATTATAAACAATAACATTTGGTGAAAAAGAAATTGTTCCATCCAATTTTGCATGAATATATAGCAATTTGATCACTATCTCATGAAGAGAAAGCCTCTTAAGATTTTTTGGTTGATCATTAATCCATTATATAGAGAGACTCGTTAATAAGGATAAAAAATTGGAGCTTAGACTACAATGTGTTTGTTGGTATAAGATACAATAAAAAGGTAGAAGTGATAACTTGTGCATTGGCCTGTATGAGTGTATCACTGTTAAATGATGAGTTAAAAGACCTAGTAACTAGATTTATTCATACCTAGTATTTTAATTTATGCAAGGCATATCTTACACATAGGGGTGTACATGGATCGGGTTGGTTCGGATTTTTCAAATACCAAATCAAACTAATTGCATCGGGTTTTTAAATTTATAAATCAAACCAAACCAATAAAATTCGTGTTTTTCGATTCGGGGTTTTCTCGGGTTATTCGGTTTTTTCGGGTTTTTTACCAAAAAAGTCTTCATACAAAACATATGACTTTTACTTCAAATATTTCTGTAGTCCTAGTAAGATTCAACTATATAACTAAGATGTTTCTTAAGAAAATAACACAAAATGTGAGACGGATGATGACATTGTATTAAAATATTCAACAAAAAATAAGTATTGCTAATTAATAAGCCATAAAGAAAATGACTTTAATCTAAATACTAAGTTATGCTAAAATAAGTACGGCTAATAAGTATTAATTACATGACAAAGAAAAAACAATTAAACTATGTATTTTTACGCTCTAAACCAATTATACAAAACTAAAGAATAGATATCCAACATTACTGTCTTTCCTAGTGTTAGAATTGAATTTATTTTGTTAGTATTAGTGTTGAGTTGGTTTTGATTTGGACTTTATTTGAGTTACTGACATCTATGGGATATAAAACTTACTGGTATTCAAAATTCTAAGTTCAAGCTTAAAATAATATGGTAAAAAATTTAAGAAATATTTCAAATTACATTACAAATAAATATTTTTATGTATAAAATATTTTAAAAATTGAATACACGTAATGTCGGGTTGGTTTGGTTCGGTTTGATTTTTTATTTTATTTTTTTAGCTAAAACCAAACTAAACCAATTATGGTCGCGATTATTTTTTTCAACACCAAACCAAGTCAAACCAAACCATTAGTCGGATTTTTTTCTCGATTTATCGATGTGGTGCGATTTGTCGGTTTGCTTTGTACACCCCTACTTACACATTATGATAAACATGATTGTGATATATCTTGTCAAATAATCTCATTCAGCTAGAAACAATAAACAAGCCCTTGTAAAGTTAGGCTGGTTATTAATTTATGACTGCATGAATAAACACCTGGCTAGTTGATTTGTTATAGCTGTTAGCAACTTTTTTTTTTTTTAACTGGTAATTGTATTATATATATATATATATATATATATATATATATATATATATATATATATATATATTCATATGAGCAAAACAGTACATAGGTTGTACTGAAACCATATCTACAAAAGTACTCCAAGACTCTACATTTCTACTTCTATATTGAATCTAATAAATCAATAATGGAAACAGTATCATCTGAATAAGCCTGGTTACACCAAAAACAAAGTAATAAAATACAATTCAACTTGAGCTTCTGCACTCCACTCTCTGTACTCTCAAAACATATGGAGTTTCTTTCTTTCCATATTGCCCACCATATGCTGGCAGGGACAATTATATTCTCCACCCATTTTTGTTCTTTGCCTATAATCCTGCCTCTTCCCAACTCTTTAGAGCATCTGAAACTTTGCCAGGCATGGTCTAGGCTATACCTTTGAGATTTAAAAATATTCTCCAAAGCTCTTGTGTAAACTTACAGTGTAGGAACAGATGGTTAACTGTCTCTGCTGTTTCTCCACAAAGGAAACATCTAGAGCATAAAATTACCCCTCTTTTCATCAAATTATCCTGTGTAAGAACTGCTTTCTTAGCTAAAAGCCACACAAAGCAACAAACTTTATGTGGAATTTTGGGTCTCCAAATGTGTTTCCAGGGCCATTTGGTAATCGGTTGAATTGATTGATTCATCATCCTATAAGCTGAACTAACTTTGAACACTCCTTTGTTATTTCCCAGCCACCAAAATACATCCCTTAACTATTCCAATATGTTAAAAAAAATCAGCCACTCTTTGTATCTCCCAATCATTGATTTGCCTTCTGAAAGTGAAGTTCCATCCTTGAGGTGTCTACAAATCAGCAACAGTCCTTTGATGATCTAAGACAATATTGTATATACCTTGAAATGGTTTTCCAGATTACCAGCCTCAAGCCAATTATCCTTCCAGAATCTGGTTTTGACCCCATCAACTACTTTGATCTTGGAATTGCACTTAACTTCATTCCATAAGGCTCTTATGGATCTCCAAAGACTAACCCCATATGGTGTGGTAATCTCCTTATCATCCAGCTATCTTCCTCCTCATATTTTGCATTAATAACTTTCCTCCATAATAGTTGATTTTCATTGGCATACTTCCATAGCCACTTCATTCTAAGTGCTTTGCTCTGCATTTTCATATTTTTTATTCCCAGTCCCCCACTCTTCTTGCCAGTAATCACTACTTTCCACTTCACCAAGTGAAATCATTTTTTTTCCCTTTGTTCCCTTGCCACAAGAATTCCCTTCTGATGCTATCCAACCTCTTGATAATCCCTGCTGGAAGCTGTAAGCAACTTTGATCTTGTATCAAGCTGAAATTAGTTCAAATAGAACATATATCTTTCACTTTGAATCGATATACCTGATTATCTAAATTGCAAAAACATCTCATTCTAAAACCTAGAAGCCTATTTAAGCACTTATGGATATCAATGGTAGAGTAAGTAACCACAACCAAGGGTGCAACCTAATTATCAATGAAGTGTGTTGAGAATAATAATGAGGTTTTAGGTTGAAATTTTACCGAGCAAAAAATACTAGATAATTTTTTCTCACCTAGCCAAACTTTGGCGGACAGAGTTTTCAAGCACCTGTGCCGGTGGAAGGTTAGGTAACATGTGATATATTGAAGTGTGCCCAAGCTAACCCAAACACTATGGTTATAAAAATATAATGGAAGAGTAGTAATTGTAAACACCCTTACTTCAATTAGTAACTGTAAACACCCTTACTTCAATTGTGAAAAGACTAACTTATATTTCAAAACAAATTAAACACTTTGTTCTCTTATACATTAAAACTAACTCTACAATAACTTACAACTAGGTACAATATAACTCAATCCTAAGGACTGAAACTAGTTATGAGAAGTCAGTTTATGAATCCGCTGTCTCATGCTATCATGTTAATTTATTACCTCAATTAGCATTAGTTTGCCTTAGAGTTAAGTCAATGTTTCCAAATCCCAGTACCTTGCTGACACATCATACTAGCAAATTAAAAATCGTACACCTATATCGTACAGTTAAATAGTTCAATTTAGTACTGTCTTTTATTGACCTTCAGAGTGTTTTCTGTGTAGCATGGAAAGTATTCTGGAAAGATACGAAAGATACTCATATGCAGAGAGAGAGTTGAATCCTAATGACTCTGATCCCAAGGTGATATGCAAAATCCTTCAGTTTGCTTAGCTCATTGTTTTTCTTGATTCATCCGTTGTTCAACTTTCACAAACTTTTCTCCAAGCCGAGTCCATGTTGTTAACACATCAATCTCTACAAAAGTTTTTTCTAGTTCAACTACAAATACACTTTTTCTTTAATTTCATTCCGGATATTGTCCAAACGCTTATTTCAGCTCCTCTTTCTTTATTTGTTCTAGATTTGGTATTCCTTTTGACTCTATTGATGCATTGCTGTAGGAAAATTGGAGTGTGGAGCGTCCGAAGCTAATGTCAAGGATTGAACTTTTACAAAGAAATATAAGGTACCCTACTTCACTTCACATATCTATCAGAACTTCAGATCATGTGTAGCGTTCTTGCTGTATTGGTAGAATATCTATTTGTTACATAAAAATGTGCAGGCATTATATGGGTCAGGATCTGGACCCTCTCAATTTGCGGGAGCTCCAAAGTTTAGAACAACAGATTGATACATCATTGAAGCGAATACGAACCAGGAAGGTTAGCATTATTCACATCTTCTCTTATTTTTTTCCTTTTTCCTGATGCTCTCCACATTTGATTATGTAATGCTCATTACAAAAATTACCTTATATACACTGATATTTTAAAATAAATAAATTATATGATTCAAGTATAACATGTTCTAGCATGTAACATGTGTTTATTTTTTTAATCACTAATCTCATATTGTATGAACGGTCACCTATAGTAATCTTTAAGGAAAACTGATAGTTATAAAGACTTACACAATCAATGTATAGAAATTAAACTGTTATCGTTATAGTTCCATTAGCTATTTCTCAATAAGTATGTCACTTGAATATGCAGAACCAACTGATGCACGAGTCCATTTCTGAGCTGCAGAAAAAGGTGCTTGATTTCCATCTCGTTCGACTTGTTATATTTATGCTAACATATATAGCTTGCGATCCCTGCCAGTATGAGGCACAATGCTATTTAACACAGTCAGTAAACAGTCCAACTAATTAAATTAAGCAAAAAATATCACGTATACAGTCACTTCTATATCTGCTTATATTTATGATCTAATTTGTCTTATAAGTAAATCTTCGAATATGAGCAGGAGAAAGCGCTGCAAGAACAAAACAACTTGATAAGAAAGAAGGTATATGCTACAACCTGCTTTTTAACATCTTAAACTAGTAGGTGTTACAAATTTGAAATTCTATCGGTATCCTCGTGGTCTCATTAAAAATATTGTGTGAACTGAAAACAGCTGAAAGAAAACGAGAAGACACAAAATGGGCAAGCACAACCCAACTCAGGCCAAAACTCAGCAACCTTTCATCATGTGCCTCCATCACAATCTCACCAAGTTCCTAACCTAACAATTGGGTACTCTTTCTCTCTCTCTTGATGACTTTTACCTATTGACAGTGCGAACGAACTTTTACAATAACTTTTTGCAACGTTTCTCTCCATCAAAAGGAACAAAGCAACTAATTTTACACTATCAGGTCACATGACCAGATGACTACATATAATTGCTCACAATTCTAATTTTCTTTTGGTGTTCCTGTGAGACTCCTGTTTATATAGAAGATTGTCTCCTTTTTTGAGAATCATGCTTTGAAGTAGGTTCTCTCTTTTTGGTATATCAGGTCTTTTTCCCCCAATTTAAATAAATTAAAAAAAAAAAAAAGTGGATTTAGTGACCTAAAGAGTACTGTATGTTATATGCTATAGCATAAATTACACTGATGTGTAAAAATTATACTGTCAGTGGATATGATTAAATTAAATCCTATAGCTTTATTCCTTTCTTTAGGATGAAGTTCCAGGTTTTATGTTTGATGTTTGTTCAAAGAAGATCTAGTTAAAAGGGAACCAATGCTAGCTTGTCTCTTAATCCGTTTTAAACATGCATGTCTGCCATAAGTTTGGGGTGACCATTTGTTTAAATGTCCAAAAAACTGATAAATGATGGAAGTTTATAATGTCTATCAGTGGGCCTTTTGGAGGAACAAGGGAAATGAACACAGATGGATCGGGTCAAGCTCTCCCTGGTTTTAATTATTCCTTGATGCCACCATGGATGCTCCGCCATGTCAGCAATGGAGGGTGAAAACAAGAAAAACCATTTCCTTCTCTAGAGGAGTATAAAAGACGTACTATTGGAAGTTGTAGATGTAACATTGCTTCTACAACAGCTAGATTGGTACGGTCCATGTATAAGTAATTGTATATGTTCCAAACAATGAACCTTCCACCTTGTGATGTATAAGCTAAGCTAATAAAACTTTCATCCTTCATTTTTAATTTGTCCGTCACTCGAGTCTCTTTCCTATAAATAGAATTAAGCAGCGCAGGTTGTTTAATTGATTTTTTATGTTATGGAATCAGGAATACTATAGATAGTTATTTGTTGTTTCAGGTTGCATTATTCTGATGATGTTACACCGTCAAATGTTCCCTCAAAGGGGATGATATATTGAGTCTGGAGCCTAAAGGGCACAAAAATACACAAAATAAACCAAAAGGGGGGCTGCCTTCCACTATATACCAAAAGGGGTATAACGTGGAGGGGCCAACGTTATACTCCAAATTTTTTCGAATTGTCAGACAAAAAAAAAAAAAAGTAACATATGAAGTCAAGTAGAAACGGCCTATCCATAAGCAGGAAACAATAAGAATTAGAACCTAATGATTTTTGTTTTTCCCACAATTGATCATTTTTTTCTCGAAAACTTTAAGGTTTAGCAAAGATGGAGAGAAATTTTACCATTCGACCATATCCGCATTTTTTTTGTTCTTGATACACAATATATATACCCACATAAGATTACAGTTGAATCAGGATGAACCAATTAACTTGATTGAACAATTCAAAATACTGTCCCCATTCCGAATTAAACAACATCAGTAAGATTATGAGTTATCTCATAATATAGTCTCCGGAAAATTAACTGAAAAATAAAAGCATTCACAAGCAATCAAGATCTAAAAGTCTAGAGAACATACTTGCCGACATCTATAAGAATGTTACAGTTGCCAGAGGGCCTGGTATGGCGAACAAGGATGCCAGCGTTCATTCTCCTATTTCTGTTACCCGGTTCAGTAGCTTTAGTGCACACCTATAACAGGACATTAAAAGAATTTCATATAGTTTAATCAATTATTTTAATCGAAAGTACTCTTAACAATTAGTATAAATAAGGATGCAGCATTTAGGTTTCTCAGGCTTACAGGACAAGTCTTCAAGGGGTTAGTGACGGAGCTCACTCGTGGAATTCCTTCACTTGTACCGGTTCCGATAAATATTATCTCAGATTGGTGGACAGCGCACGATTTACACTATATATATATATATATATATATATATATATATATATATATATATATATATTGTATAACGTGGACTGATCCACGTTATACCATTAATTTTTTTTTTTTTTTTTGACAATTCGAAAAAAAAATTGGGGTATAACGTTAGCCCCTCCACGTTATACCCCTTTTGGTATATGGTGGAAGGCAGCCCCCTTTTGGTTTATTTTGTGTATTTTTGTGCCCTTTAGGCTCCGGACTCTGATTATATTGATAAACTAATTTAGCTTTATAACACTAATCATCCTTATGATTTTGGATATATATCACGGTCACTTCCCTTTGATTTTTTATAACAATTTTAAAATGATAAAACTTTCTACACCATTCCGAAAATACGCTCTCGAGGCATTAATTATTAAATACTTAATGGTGACCCAAACTATATTTGTTTGATTCTCCGTTTTTGTTTTGGATTCGGGTGGACTGTCAATCTGCAGGCGTGGAAAAACTGTGCTATTATGTTTCAAATCTAAAGAAATGATAAGAAGTTTTAAGTCCTTTTATCCTGCAGAAAGTGTTCATGCGTCCAAAAATATACTTCATCGTCGGCTGCAAATATGGACACAAAAATATGATATGTGAAAATTCAGGTTGAAAACTAATTGTTCTTGGAGTACAATTTATTAATTGTTCGCTAGCTTCCAAAGTGCCAAAGTGTTTTAACTCCAACAAACTGATATCGATTTAAAAGTACTCCAGTTATTTGGCCGAAGAAATATAATAAAACTTCAAAGTACCAAAAGATAAATATTCCCATTCGAACGAATTGATTCAAATTTATCACTAAGGAGCACTCTAGCTAAATAGCAATTACAATTTACAATACCACAAACAGTCACTCTAGTTGATATAACGTACTGAATGAAAGGGAAGAGGAACGAAGTTAAAACAGAGTTTACTCGGACTTTCTTAACTAGTTTAATGTTTGGTTAAATGTACATGTTTTCAATTACAATATACAATTCATTTCAAAGTACAAAACCGACCAACTTACATAGTGCAGCACCACACCAGCTCCAGAAAGGAGAATACATTATTCAATGAAGAAATAAAGACACTAGTTTTCTTTATTGTATTACATGAATTCAAGAATCAATCCCAATGGGTGAATAAGTAATATTACACATTAACACCATCGATGATTTCACGGACCAAACTCATCATCATTGAAGTAATGCTCCCTGCAAATGCCAAAACAATAATAATAACAAAATCAATAAATATATTCAATTAATGGCTATATAGAGCACGACAAAAGGAGGGGGGGAATGAGGGGAAGCAACGAAATTTTTTATAACAAGACAGGTTTTGAACATCTAAAGTGCCTGCAAAGTTTGAGGAGTATACATGCTTCACTAAAATTTCTACCTCAATCTTTCACAAAGCCGTGCTAAAGCATCAGCTCCTGTTCGTGAGGCGACATCCTCAACCTCTGAAGCATTGGACAGATTCACCGTTTCTGCAAGCTGAAACTCACACAGCTCCTTCAGCGAACATGCATCAGTCAACACTGCTGAATGTCCACCACCAGCAGCCAATTTCCGGACCTCCCCAACGCACCTGAATAAAATGTACTTAAATAAGAAAGGGATAATTTACATTTTTGGACCGCTCAAGAAAATAATAGCCAGAAAATGTATAGATTTTGTATATTAAGTATAAATATACATATTGTATACACAAGATATACCTATAATATACATAACCAGTGTATATGTTTTGTATATTTTGGCTACTGCCCGCAATTAATTTCGGCCCCCGGGTAAAATATGAAAAAATTCCCAATAAAAAATGATTTTGTATGAAAAGATTTCTAACGTCTAGTCAAGCAATAGCTCTCACGAATCTTACCAATCAACCGGTGATGGATACCAGGCATATGTAGACTTCTCATTAGCCGCTTGACCATAGCAGTTATAACCCCATCCATGTATTCGTCCATCTTTAGCAGAAATAAGTGTGTGTGAATGCCCACAAGCAACAAGTTGCACACCATCTGGAACAACCAGCACTGGTATATTTCGGAGCATCATATCAGATTCATTGAGCTTGCATGAAAAGAATCCATTTAAGGGCCCAACTCCCAATTGCCCAGCCTGACCTCCACCCCAAGCATAAAGAGCCCCTTTTGCAGTAACAGCACAGCTGTGAACACCACCACAGGCAACTTCTTTTATAATTATGCCATCAAGGGCAACTACACGCCTAGGTAAAAGTTCCTTGTCACCTGACTGAAGGGAACAATGGCCAAGTTGTCCCATGCTCCCCAATCCCCAAGTATAGCTGTAGTTAGTCAAAATGATAAAAAAAATAAGTCTGCATGTATCAGTATAAAAGAGGCACTAAATGAAAGCAAACATTCCAATGAAATATGTGATTAAGAAATCAAACAAAAAGAGGCTCAGAACAATTATATCAGCTTTAATCCACAAGCCCTGTGGGTTGTTAAGTCCTAAAAGGTTAATGAGGGGTATAGCAGAAAGATGGCAGGCCATCATGAAGATACATATTGTGAAGCTTGTTATTCATTTGATATGAGGGTCAATGATTAACTCAGACCCACAATGACTCAAAAAGTTTAAATTTTACCATGATAAGTGAAGTTGCACTAGTGGCAAGAGTATCACCAAGGAACCAAAATGGGAAAGGGTTGGTATTGGCTTCTGGTTAGGGGTTTTCAGGAGAGCAGGGAGTCATAGCACAAGAAAAGTTCAATTTTTACCATATATTCGTACCAGCATAAGAAAGAACAAGCGAGAAAGAGAACTTAGTTTTACTATAGCATAAGCAAATGATAGTACAATATTATTAAGGGTCCTTTTGGAAGGAAAATTATTATCTCAAAGAGCTTCGTGATAATGATTCCTGCTTAAATAGGAAATCGCAATAACCAAAACCTGAAAGAGCCTAACCATGTAAACAGAAGAATTAAGTAAGCTTTGGAGTTTTCAGTGCATTCACGCGAATGCATGATGGCTCTTTCTGACCTTCTACAGCTTTTAACATGTAAATTTGTTCTACTGTGGAGGATTTCTCACTGCTCTATCTCTTCCTTTTTTGTATGTGTGTGTGTGTTTATGGTAGTGGTGGGTAGTTAAATGGGGTATTTTCTAGGAATCTTCTTAGCAATGACTGTCTAACAAAATCCTATAATAAAAACCAGAAGCCATGATAGATTTTGCAATTGTAATATTTCAGCAGGGGCCAGGCAACTTCAATGATTCAAAAGAAAATAAGAGAAGTTTCACAAATGGGCAAAACAAATCCTGCAAATCAAGTAGTGTGTATCTTTCTGGTTTATTTTCCCTGACATCCACCTCCACTTGTGCCATGCGGATAACCATAAAAACTTATCTCCATCAAGAAAGGTCCAATGAACACTTACACCTCGCCTTTCTCTGATATAGCTGCAGTATGGTACTCCCCGCATGACACTTGGGTAATCTTCACAAGTTCAGGGGCTTCATCAAGAAATTTAGCATATCCATTAATTACACGAGGGCCTTGAAGGCCTTCAGATGTAACACCTCTGCCAAGCTGACCATATTCATTATAGCCTGCTTTACCAGAGCAGTGACAAAATTTTCATTAATACATAAGGCTGTGTAACCTGATAGAGAATGCACACATAAAACTAAAAATCACATGCAGGGATCCATACACATATGCGCACCGACTTCATTAAAATTACTGAGAGGATATGTTAAGCATAGAATGGTATATAAAGGTGAATTAAGAATGTGCAAATTACCCCAAGCTTGTAGTAACCCTTCTTCTGATAGAGCTACAACATGAACAGCACCACAAGAAACTTGGCGAATAACCTGAATGAATTGAAAGAGCATGCAAGTATCAGAAAATTTGTTGCACACTGCGAATTGTCAAGTCACTTCTTGTATAAAGAAATCCAGAATTACATCATTTGCACGTAATAACCAAAGTATATAAGTTATACATGTATATCTGTATACATGATAGATATTTGCACGCAATATATACAAATAGAATCATAGATCTGTTTGCGGAATATCAAACGTACATCTGTTTGCGGATAAGGTTAATACTATTTAGAACTTGAACAAACCTAGGCCTCAACCCAATAAAAACCTTGCTTTTGTATGGAAAGCAACTTCTTAACAAAAAAAATGTGGGCATAGATTAGATAGAGAATTCAGGAAAAGGTAAAACTGCTAATAACATAAATGTGGCTAGATAAATGGTTATGCCCCACTCGTACCACACAGAGGTGACACATTTTCATGAGAAACAGAGATATGTCCACCAAAATTAATTCTCAAGACAGAGTTGGTACCGTAGAAGGAGCAAAGGCACCCCAAAAGAGTCGTGGGTAGTTGGATCCCTGCATAGAATAACATGGGCAAACAAATTGTGACCTCAAATAAACAAGGTAGCTGTTGAATCTGAAGGTTTTTGTGAGACTGACCTGGTTCTGTCCCCAGACCCAAAGTCTCCGAGCTGACATGGTACCATCTTTTTCACGTGGTTCTGCAATAGCAGCAGTACAATGTGCTCCACATGAAACACTAATAACAAATTCAGATTGTAATTGATTCACTTCCTTGGGATGCTTCCTAGCACTTTCAGTTCCATCACCCAGCTGACCAAACTCGTTAGCTCCTGTTTGAAAGTTTAAAAATTAGGAGTGTTCTATAAATTATTTCATGTTGCAATGAAATATATACACCTCTCTTATACAAAAAAAAAAAAAAAAAAAAAAAAAAAACATGTCCACAAACAAAAGCAGGATCAGACTTCTGAAATCACTTGTCTAATAGTAATTAAAAGTCTAGGTTCTTCCAAAAGAGGTGAACTTTACAAGTAAAATGAACTGTTTAATATCAACTTAAAACGCATAAAGTGGTGACGTCTACTTTGCACCATATCTTTTGAATAAAGGAATATAAAACAACTACTACACCAAGGAAATTACATGGGTAGAAAATACACGAAACCATAGCAAGATTAATAAAGAAACACAGTAAATGACCAACAAAATAGTGCAATGACTTTTTACCAACAAAATAGTGCAATGACTTTTCTTGTTATCAGTGAGAATAGGGTGATGGCTTTTAAAGGCACAACTTATAGCAAATGGCTGACCAGCCGAAGAGGATTAAACTACATTCAGGAAAAACTAAATGATACCATGGTTTACATGAGAACTCATCATTCCTTTGGAAGAAGCCAATAGAAGATTTGCTATCATCATCATCTATACTCCAAACTTCCTAGTTTCTCTCAACCCACACCTGAATATTTTGTCAACGGGATATCCAGGTAATCCATACATATATCACCGATAAAATGCTCTCTGCTCCTGCCTTCCAGAAAGTTTTAGTTTGTGGGATGACATTAAGACCACAAAAGAAACATAAGAGAAAAAACAAAAGTTGGCTTTGTATCCAAATAATTCGCACATTCTTGGGGTACAGCATTGTTGAAAACTGGGGTTTATTTCTGAGACGGTCACTCAACTAATAGTTATTATCTTAGAAAGTCACCTTTCTTCTTGATTCCAATTTCCTTCAACAAAGACAGTGACTTTTTGAGGTCATAACTATTAGTGGAATGACCATCTGAGATATCAACTCTTTCTTAGACAATTTTGATCCATAAATTTATTTGTTGCTTGCCAGATCCAATGGTAGCCTGATCAAACTAAAGACTAAGGTTTCTTTCTTCATTCCACACAATCTATGAAAAAATGATATGATCCAAGAAAAAGAAAAAGAAAAAAAAAAAATACGGCAAAGCTTGTAAATGATCAAGTAACCTCACAGCCAAAAAAGATGGATACTAAAAATGAAGGAAATAAAGGGCAAACCCCATGTAAAAAGGGATCCATCAGAGGCAACAGCAGCAGTGTGTTCTCTCCCACAAGCAATATCCAACCAACGTGAATTAGCACCAGCTGGGCATCCAAATAACTCTGGAGGAAGTTGCTTTGGTATCCTTAAACTCCTCTCTTTACATCTCCGACCCGTTTGACCCGAATGGTTGTAACCCCAAACGTAAATAGCACTCTTGTTTGTCAGACTCACCGCCTTAGACTCCCCAAATATTTCATCAATATCCATTTAATTTAAACTATCAAGAAAATGAATCACAAACTACAAAAGAAATTATCTTTGACTTTGAAAGAAAACAAGGTAATAATAGATGAAACAGTAAGTACGAACAACTTAAAAAAGGGGGTTGAAATTATGTCCGCGAAATATTGAAGAATCTAAGGTTACTGTTTTGAGCTCCAAAGAAATTGGGAGTTGACGGATGACAGGAACCGATTTTTCTAGACCTTTAAATACGTCTAATTTCTAATTGGACTTTAATATATACAGGATACTTTCTAAATTTAAAAATAATGTAATTGAAAATTTTGTTTTATTCTTAATAAATAAGTACTATCTGTATAAACACAAATGTTCTTGCATATTTTAGATTATGATTCTAATAGAAAATTAAATCTTGTACTAGTCAACCTGCGTTATATGTGGGATGGATGGCGTATTAGAGACGGAGTATAATATTTACACAATAAGAAGAAATGATATCTATATGATTAGTATAATTTGAATTGAATAAAATGATCCTAAAATATCTAATGTGTGTTATTTATTGATATTTTCTCGATAAAGTAATATAATTAAAATAACGTTTATAATAGGTCATAGAACCAATCTACTCGTCAAGTAATTATTGGACACGAACTCACGCTTTGATGAAAATTAATCTAATATATCATAATCTCAACATTTTTACATCGCGTTATTAATTAACCGTCACCTTAAGCTTCAATGGAGAAAATACTTATCATTTAGTTGCTTTTGACTTGAAAAGTCACGAGATGAATAAGGAATGAGATATTATAGAATTTACTTATTTGTCGGTTTATATTGATCAAGGAAACCAAAATATAGCGGAAATTACCTTATTTTAATTTGAGTCTATTTATTACAAAAGATACTAGTATTCGTACCCGCGCGATGCGCGAAAAATATTAAAAATTATAGTTATGATAAATTGTAGTATTTCAATTGTCATCTTATTTATTAATGCAATGTACAATACTTAATAACAAAATTTCTATAAAATTAGAAAAGACTGGATGATATAGAGTGCTAGGTTTTTTTCTTAGTCATTTAATAGTAGTTTTATCATTTTTATTTTATCTATTGCTCAAAATTATATCATATTAGTTTTTATGGGTAAAAATCATATTACCCCTTCAATTCTCCTTTAAACTTCAAACAACTTTGTCCAACTTTGAACAATATGTTGACATCCCCCGACCCCTCTGTCTCAATTGAACCTTTTAAGTACCTTTTTCTTCTCTAAATTGTTAACCTTTTTTCTAATTTTCCTTTTTGAATATTATGACTTTTTTCTTTCTAACATATATTATGAATATTTATAGAACAAATAAATATTTATATACGTCTCCTCTTTTATAGATATAGATATAGATTTGGTTTTAATTACTTAAAACAACTGATCACCAAACGGTGGTTAACATAAGTTCGAAGTACACAGCGTAGATTTTAAATTTCCTAAAGCCATTTCCACACCAACCACTACTCTTTTTTTTTTTTTTAATATCTAAGAAGAATACCAGGAGAAGACGTGATTTTAGTTTTGGACCGAAAAAGTCTTTGCAAATTTATATGCTTTCATTGAGTCTACGAAAATTCCCAATTTCCCCGAGGTAAGGCTTTCTCCTAAACTAGTCGTTTTAAATTTGCCAGTTTCTCACTATTTGCTTTAAATAACGTGCTTCACCGGATATGCTTTTCCTATGTTATATCAGAATTTCATTTAGATTTTCTATGGTGAATTTGTTGCCAAATAGACAATTTTTTAAGTGTAAATATGTTCTTGCTGTTCTGTTCTCTAGAAATTTATTTTGGTGGATTAGTTTATTAAGCTGGGAATTTCAGTAGTTAACAGTTTTCTTGGGGATTGGAATTGGGGCTCTTGAGATTTTCTTCATCTTTCTTTAATTCATGTAAGTTTTGAAATCGGCTAGCTGAATTCATATTACCGAACAAATGATTAAAGATCAAAGACATTAAGCTAGAATCGATTTTAATGTCAGCTTAGCCAATTCTATTTTCCTTCTTTTAGACGAGTAAATCAATTATTACCGTCTCAAGCTTCGTGCTTCATACAATAGATATCCAGTAAATTTAGATTCAGTGGTATCAAAATCTCCAATCTCTCATACAAGGTTGGACAGATTGGGAGGGGTGAATCTAAACTCAGATGGTAAGATAGAGGGTCTGTTTGGTATGGAGGAAAGCATTTCTGGAAAATGTTTTCCAATTTTGTCGTGTTTGGTTCAAAAAGTGACTTCTCTAATGGAAGTAGGGAAAGCAAGTCTCATAAATGACATTCCTCATTGATTGGCTCTTCCCCATTCCTACACCCCCTATGCCCCACCTGATCCCCCATATTGTTTGCCTAGATTGTATACAAAAGTTTTTGGGACAACATTTGCTCCTTACTTACCAAACATGAAAAAATAAGTAAGAAATAACTTATTTTCGGGAAAAACAATTTCCAAAGAAAACATTTACCTTCATACCAAACACAGCCAGAGCTTCCACTTTTATCCATCTCGTGTCCGGGCCACAGGATAAATGAAGTGAAAAATAATCTAAGTGATGGGATCTGCACTTAATTATAGTAAAAGATTTATCCCGTATAACAGAAGAATGGTATGAGGCTAGTTAAGACGACTTGTTTCTGAATGTATCTAATCAGGTTCCTGCATCGATCAATGGCCACCAACAGTGGGAAGAAGATTATCCGAATTGATATCAGTTCGGATACTGTGTGTCCCTGGTGCTTTGTGGGGAAAAAAAACCTTGATAAAGCTATGGCGTTAACCAACAATCAGTATAATTTTGAGGTGCCATTTGCTTCTGTTATCTGCACTTCCTTTTCGACTTGTTCCTCTATTTTCACTGGTAATTTTTTTGTTTTGTAGATTAGGTGGCATCCCTTTCTTCTCAACCCTTCTGCGCCTAAAGAAGGTGTTAACAAGAAAGATTACTACAGAAATAAGTTCGGACCTCGCTCTGAACAAATGATGTCAAGAATGTCAGAGGTTTGTATTTTCATCTTTTCTCTTGTTGCCCAAACAACATGTCTTGAAAAGTTGCCTACCGTGTGAATCACTATATTTCAGCCTTTTCAAAATCATGCAGGTGTTTAAGGGACTTGGACTGGAATATAACATGTCAGGACTTACGTAAGTCAGAATAGTCTGTCGCTGGTTTGCCAAAACTGTGAAGTTTAAAAGACTTTTGTGTTACAAAAATAGTTGATTTGTTTTGCGTATGCAGCGGAAGTAGTCTGGACAGCCACAGACTACTATATTTCGCAGGACGACAGGGGTTTGTCAAGCAAAATAATCTTGCTGAGGAGCTTTTTCTTGGCTATTTCACACAGGGAAGGTATATAGGTGACAGGTTAGTGCCTTTTTTTCCTTGAGATTAGTTGCATTAGCATACCTCTGATAAGCAGTGCCGAAATTTAATTTTCTTTTCCTTTACCTTTCTATTGGATCTTTCTCCTGACTTTTGTGAATGATTCACGAGCAGGGATTTTTAAGTTTCTTCCTTGTAATCCCCTCGGCTCAGTGACCAACACCGATATTTAACTGAGCCTATTGCTTACAAGCGAATAAAAGTCACTATGAGCTTTTCCTGGTGATTTCCAGCTCACGAAATGATCTTTAATTAACCGTTCCTAATTAACAAAATCGGTTTCTTTCTTTTTGTTTTTCGCTTCTTTCTCTGTTTTTCGCCTTTTTTCTTTTAGTATTAGTGTTGAGGTCAGGCTAAGAAGAAACTTGTTGCAATTCATTGGTTTCAGGCTTTTGCTTCAGATAGTAAGATGTCATCAGTGTTGATTACAACTATGATATTAATCATTACAGCGATGCATCACTTGTCGATAACCATTTTTCCTAATTTTAGTGTTTTACGTAATAAATATGGTTGACATAGTTGGTATAGAAGGTGTTATTTAGAGTCTAAAGTGACAGTATTTTGACTCTCGACTTGAAGGGAATTTCTTATAGAAGCTGCAAGAAAGGTCGGTGTAGAAGGAGCAGCTGACTTCCTTGAGGATCCCAACAATGGGCTAAAAGAGGTATGTTTCACAACTTTTATTCAATAGTCAACTCGAGAGTCTGTCCCGGGTTGGCTCAGCATTAGAATAGATCACAATTTTATTATCTAAAGTAAACTTTGTTGTTTTTGGGTATGTTTAGGTGAATGAAGAGCTTCAGCAATACTCGTCAAATATATCAGGCGTCCCACATTTTGTGGTATGTAAACGCAATTTAGCACATTGTTCCATAAGCACTTTCGATTTGTTAATTCGCGATAAGAAATTACTAAGCAATTATATTCGGCAGTTAAATGGCAAGTACCAGTTGAGTGGTGGCCAACCTCCAGAAAGCTTCATCCAAGCTTTTCAAGCTGCTTCAAATATCACAGCATAGTTCTGGTGGCTTTTTCTTAAAGTGGGATGAAGTATTCGATTAGTAGTATTATATATGCCTCTACTCTAGTGTAAGACTGTAAGTAAATATTGTGGATGCTTTACCAATGGATGTGAAACTATGACATAATAATAAAATCCACCTAGAAGTTTGACGGTTTGTCTAATAAGTGCTCGTGGTGACTTAATTATCCTGCACTAATTACTTCTGAGTTTTCTATCTAAGTTTGAGAGATTTAACTCACATAATTGAGGTGATACCTGCATATTACCTTTTTTTTTCAAACTCTTGTACATTATATTTCATGGATGCTGGGCAATGTATACAAATTATAGAGACTATATATTATCTGTTATGATTTATTATTGTCCAATATGTCTTGTTGGTTTCATCCACGATTAAACGTTTTAATCAGAGTTCATTTTTGACTCATCGAGTATCATCTAGGGCTGGGCATAAATACCGAAAAATCGAACCGAACCGAATCGAAACTTCAACAAACCGAACTGAACCGAACTAGTTTGGTTCGGTGTTTGGTGTCCACCGTAAAAAAATTGAAACCGAAATAGCCGAACTGAAGTTTGATAAAAC
The DNA here is from genome assembly GCF_019175385.1 of Lycium barbarum. Lineage (NCBI taxonomy): Eukaryota > Viridiplantae > Streptophyta > Magnoliopsida > Solanales > Solanaceae > Lycium > Lycium barbarum. The sequence continues at coordinate 100,952,750 of NC_083348.1, read as the reverse complement.
CGAACCGAAAAACCGAACGCGCACCGAAATTTAATACATTACCCAAAAAAAAAAATTAAAATAGTCCAGACCCATTAAGTTTAAAGCAAAAAAATCTCAATTGTAATAAGTCCTCTTTTGCATTTGTATCCCTAATTTTTCACTTCAATTGAAAAAAAATCAAATATCCTTAACAAAGAAAGGTAACTAAGATGTCTCTTTAGGATTAATGTATGTCTTTTATGTGTCTTCTTAATTATTCTTACGGTATGTATATAACACCTAGTAATCCTATGTCATGATTATAGTTTTCTGTTCTTGTGTATCCTGTTTGTTTGATTTTGATTTCAATTTATCAGTTTTATGTTTTATTGCTTTTGAGAATATGAATTAGTGTCAATGGAATCTCTTCTAATATTATATCAAAAAACCCAAACCGAACCGAACTTTAAAAAACCGAAACCGAAAGAACCGAACCGAACTAGTTTGGTTTGGTGTTCGGTGTCCACCTTCAAAAAACCGAACCCGAAATAGCTAAACCGAAATTTGATAAACCGAAAAACCGAACGCATCATCACCCTAAAAGTAACAAAAGTCATCGTGCAACCATTAGATAAATATCCTACCTAATAATACACACGTATATGATGAGAACTACTTAATGACAGTTCAAGGTCATCCTGAAATGATGTAGATATTCCCCACCAATATCATTGAGTTATTCTCATCCCTAAGTAATTTTAGTGTTATGGGGTTCTAATAGCTAGTAGCTGAATGTATCACTGTGAACTAACCATATATTTCACCTGTGATAGTTTATTGTCCGTTAAGATACTTATTAAGTTTATATATGATATTAGTGATAGTGTAAAAACATTAAGGTCATAATTATAAAACAAGTTTAATACAAAGTAATATTTAATATTTAATGAAATTTAAATATTAAAAATTACAAAATTTAACAAAGTAATATTATTAATGACATAGCATCAAACATTTTAGAATATTTTATTTTAAAATGAAGAAATATAAAATTCTACATGAAATGGATCTAATTATGAACATTTATTTCAGTCAAAGCCTATGAGTAACTTCAACAACACCTTTAATGTGCAGTTGGTTCCTAAAGCCTGCCGGGTTAATTACAATATATCAAAAGAAGTTTCGGGATTCAAGTGATTCTTTTCTTTTTGGTCAAGAGAAAAGTAGCATATACTATTAATTAAGTGTTAAGAGTACAAGGTTTGTTGGCACATTTTAGTTGTCATGTTTCCTTTCTAAGAAATTATAAGAAAAAGTATTTTCGAAAATAGTCTCTCTACCTTTCAAGATAGGGACAAGGTCTGCATACACTCAGAGACGACTTAACAGAGTTGGTGGCCTAAAGCAAAATATTATTACGAGGCTTTAAGTTACTTTTTTGAACTAAAAAACCTTTCAAATATATTTTTATTTCAATGGTCTTTGTTTACTAATTTTTTGTTTCAACTTATTTTTCTTTTTTGCAATTGCCGATATAAATCGATTACATGGCTAAAACAATTCTCTTTTACATTTTTATAAAAACCTTCTAACTTTTACCTTAACATATTATTTCCTATGTTCACTTTTACTTGTCCATAATACACTTCGTACTTTTTTAAGAAATACTAAATGAAGTGCATATTTTATTATAATACTCATGAATATTGGTATTTCAAAAAGTTCTTGTGAATGAGTAGTTGATGTTAAAGGTAAAAAAATAAGAAAAAATGCTTAATATGCTAAATTGGATATGTAAAAGTAAAATATAATTTTTAGTATAGTGAACACGTAAAAATGAACTAAAAAAGTAAATAACTTTTGATTTTTTTTTTAGTAATAGAACCTATTATCAATAAATGAATATAAAAAAAGGGGCCAAAAAATTTGAGAGCCTCAAGCATTTGCCTTAGTAGGCGTTTGGACATGCGATTTGAAATCATGATCTGAAATCATCTCAAACCATGGTTTGAAATCCCAAATCATCCAAAAAGGCATGATTTGGGGTTTCAACCCATGGTTTCAAAAAATTTTAATATAAAACTTGACCCATAAGTTTATATTTTGTAAAAAAAAAAAAAACCATAAGTTGGTAGATATTTTTAACAATAACTCCCACTAACCATTTACCAACCTTTATTTATGTCTACCATGTGTGAGGATTATACTATTAAAGAGAGTAGTTACATTACTGTTCATATTAAATTTTTTTTTTTATTGAACTAAAGTTTAATCAATTGATGTTGTATTTTTTAGAAAAGTCTTCTAGAAGCATTAATTTTGTTATGAACTATGACTTGCTCATTTGTATAAGAATTGAGAATATTTTGATAGTTTTCACAACTTGTGAGTTTTTATGTCTATAAGAAAAAATACAACTTAAGAAATCCAAATTGCATATCCAAATATGATTTCAAATCATGGTTTCATCTCATGGTTTCAAATCATGTCCAAATGGGCCTTAGTGGCTTAGGCCTTGAGCTAGCACTCAAACACACCTCTAGGATTTCACTCGGTATGTTGTTGTAGTAAATAAGAAATATCTTCTTACTAGTTTATCCTTATTTTTCTTCCTAAACAAGGCTAAAACTAATCAATATTATTTACTTTTAAGAACAAAATAATTTTAAGGGTAAAATGAAAATAATATAATTAATTCTATCTTGGATTTATAAATTGACAAGTATTTTGAGATTGTTGTAAATATTAGTGATGGATATCCATTTAATATACTTGAAAACCATGAATACTTGGTCACCAAGGAAATTACTTGGCCACCAAGTTCATTACATGGCCTTCAAGCGATTATCATGTTTTTGGCCACCATTTTCCTCCTATAAATAGGAGGTTCATTTGATGAATTGGAGAGGCAATAAAAATCTCTCTCTCTTTCCCAACTTCTTTGACTATATCTCTTGTGTCGTGTACTCTTAATATTATTTTATAACACATTATCAACACGAGACTTTGCTATTTTGAGCATTTAATTTGGAAAGATAACATCCTCTTCGTCTCAATGGTTAAATGAACCTGTCTATGTGGATTCTCTAGAACAATTGTAACCTCTCCACATCAGATATATTTATCACTTGTGGAAAGGTAGGAAAAATTCTATTTTGACTTTTGAATTATTTCCTTGCCTCTATGTTAACAAAGTGGGTTTCTTATTAAGGAGCTTTATTACCAAGCTAATTGGTGCTCATAAAAACATACCAATTTTCACTTTTAGTCTTTAGAAAGAAGAAAATTTTGATCACTTTAACAGAATTGATGTGGTCTCGAGAGATGTATGGTTAGAAGACAGAACCACTCAAGTATTTAGTTTAAAACCATACTATGAAGAAGGTAGATCAAGGTGGCAGGTAAAGTAATCCAAGCCTTTCTTGGTTGCACTACTACGTTTGAAGTGGACCATGGACATACATCTGGACTATTACCCAGGTATCTATAATGAATTACAATGAGTATATTTAGTGGCAGTAATATATGGATAATAATGACGGCCCACAAAGAATTTATGACTATCACGAGTTTGCTACTGATATACGATTCGTTGGTTCGTTTGATCCATGAAAAACTAATTGGTTTTGGACCGTTCATGCCTCAAAGTTGTTCCGGAAGAACAATATTATTACTAGGGATTATGATGTTAATTTCACATCCCTTAATGGCTAAATGAGAGTTTGTAAGAAATGTATGATCACCAGCAGTTACAATATTCACTATGTATTATTGTGGCTACAATTGAAAATGTGTTAGAAAAAAAAAATCTCTACATTAAATATGTATACCTCAATTTGCTCATGAGTAGCAATATCTTAAAGAGGTTATAAGCTATCACGATTTGATATGCTTAAGGCACATTCAGATAATTATGTTTTATTCCTGAAGAATGAAAACTTTTGATAAATGTTGCAAATATAGATCTATTCTCTGAAGTGAATGTGATAGTATGTAGTAAAACCTATAAATATAAACGTGCATTTGATTGTGAAAATATCATGATTCATCTCCAGAAGAGGTAGAATAATTGAGAAGAAATATTCTGAATATTATATGCTTTACTCCTGAAGTACTAAACTCATAAATTTGCTCCTCAAGTAGCAAACTTTGAACTCTACTCCCAAAGTAGTAGAAATTTGAGCTCTACTTGTGAAATAGTAAAGCTTTAAACTTTACTCCCGAAGTAGTAAAATGTTAATCTTCACTCCTTATTATTCAGCTTCTTAAAAGCAGCTCTCAGAGATTTTAACTTCAGCTAGACATTCCTCATTGGATCTCTTGTGATTTGCTTTTCCCGGCCGGCTGCTACTATATTTTGAAACTTGGGATGGTTAGCCCATATATTAAAGAACTTGAAGGGTACTTTAATATTGTTGCTTTCCTCCTTATGCGTAGTGTCACTGGAGAGTGATCTGATATGTGAGTTCGCTTGTAATCAATGGTTAAGTGCCATTATGTATCATCGAAGCATCATGCCCTAATGCTCTATCCAACCTACACCAAATTGTATCACCCCCTCTTTGTTTATTTGACCAGGTATAATACTCTCCTCTCCATGGTAGTTCTGTTAGCATAATGTTCTGAACACACCCTGCAAAATCCCTGATTTTTGTTGAAGTGACGGGTAGTCCATGAAATCGGTCTTGCACATTCAACATAGCATTAACCCCCCCCCCCCCCCCCCCCCAAATCAGCCAGGGTGAGGTGATGCTTTGTGTCAGCACTTGCAACTGTAGCCATAGTTGTTTTCTTTGATTTGCAGTATTAAAGGCATAGACCACAGTCATGACACAATTAGTCCATGTCCTCCGCAATGGAGAAATTGTGCATCTTATGCCAGAGGCTTGACCTCATAATATCTATCATCCCACACAATCCATACACGACCATTTGCTGCACAATTATAGTTATGTAAATACTGCCATCCTGGCATAATTTTCTTCACCATTGCATCAACCTTAACACTTTTTACTCTGGTTTCCACAATCCCTCCAAACTTAATTTTATTTTCTCTTATATAGAGGCTCAACTTCTTTTATTTATATGTCTTGTTGAGCCCTCTAATGTTCCACACTAGCCAAGTCATTAACATATTGAGAAGCCACCCCCGTGATCTAGTGGAAGTAGGCTAGCTATTAGTTATTCCCCTTCTCTTGGACACCCAAAAACTCCCTCCATGGAGGTCGTTGATACATTCTCTGGCACCGTTTTTCCCTTCAGTTTTTCAGCATCCTATCCTGGTGCAACCAGTACCACTTGACTCTGTGGTAGCTGTTGATTTTGAACAGGTGATTTTGAACAAGCAACAACTGGTTTCTCCAAAGGTTGAGCCACATGTTCATGTTGCGCCAATTGAGGTGCTGCAGGTGCAGCTCCAGTTCTTGCCCCCTTTGATTCTGCTATTACATCAGCAACTCCAGCATTTACCTCTACTGGTTTTGTCACCATGTTTGTGTAGGTGGTTGGGCTCTTTGAGGTCTTCTCCTCCTTCTAGGTTGAGTAGGTCTAGGTGGTGGGGCACATTTGTGTCCAATTTTCATGCATACGTCACAATATTCTGGCTTCCAATCATACACCACTTCTTGTTCATATATTTCCCCATCTGGATCCATAACTGCTACCATATATGGAAATTGTTGCCGCATTCACCTCAATCAACATGCGAACAAATGAAATCCTTGTTTTCTTTGCAGGACACTTTTCTGCAAAGATGGGTACCCCAATTGCACTAGCAAGTTGACTCAAAGTTTTGCTGCTTCAACAACTCACTGGTTGGTTAGGGAATTTGACCCATAAGGTTATTTTAGTGAGGAAATCGACACTGCTCTTACCATTAGGATCCCATTGCTTCAGAACAATGGGATTGTTGTTGATACTATGTGGTCCAGATAGTAGAATTTCTTTCATATCATCCATAGTATGGAACCTAACCACTTAAAACCCTTCCTCATGTAAAAACAAGCCAGGCGTTGCTACACTGCTCCAATTTTGTGCAATATATTTCTTCATATACTTGTATCCCGGCAAACCCCCAATTACATACGCCATCAGCGGAGGTTTCCAGTTTTCCGATTCAGCATCAGTTCAGATTTATCAAGTTTCACTACTACTTTATATCGATAATATCAGGAGATATATATTCAAGAGTCCTACGGTTACGGTCCGCAGGTTCTTATAACTTGAAACAGAGTGACCATCTAATTAATTGAATGAGAATTAGGAAACCAATTTAAAGGTTAATATTTTGAAAATCTTTAAAAAATATCCAGTGAAAGGTAGGGGTTTTGGTGATCCACGAGTAAGGTTTTAAGCACCTTGGTATTAAGGATCCGTTCAATGCGGTTTAGCTACGAATCTAACTCGATTTTAAGCACCTCGATATTAAGGATCCGTCCTATGCGTTTTACCTACGGATCTAACATTTATGGCTAAAAATTGTAGAACTTGTTTGTAAAAATGTGATTAAAGTTTATATGTATATGGTTTGAAAGGTAGGGATTTAGTAGCTCAGTTGATTGACTACATGAACTTTCACCTTGTTGGTGAGGGTTCGATACCCCACATTGTAATCCCCTCCCCCATTTTCCCTTTCCCTTCCCCTACCCCCAATGTAATAAAAAAAAAACAATTTAAAAATATATATATATATGATTTGAAAGAAGCTTATTTGTGGTTAATTTTATTAGAAAATGAACTATATTTTATTTGGAAAATGAGCTTTAGGGATGTTTTACTTTTGAAAATCATTTTTAGCATTTCAATTATATCTATAATTTAGTAATGAATTAATTCTATAATTAGACTAGTTATGAAGGAATAAATCTCTTCAAAATGCTTACTGTTTATTAAGACTTTGAATTATAAGCATAACTCAACTTCTTAATCCGTTAATGAATTCACTTGTTTATAAACACTTTTGGAACCCAACTTTGAACCTTTTCTCTTTTAAATCTAAAACTATCTAAAACTTGGTTTTATGTTAGAACTTGAGACGTGATTTAAGAAAGACGATTTTAAGAAAGAATGCACTACCTTAAACTATTTTAAGATAGTTCAATTCATCGTTTTGGACTTACGTCCAGTTTCTGAAGAAAAAAAAATCCTTTTCGGCCTTTGTCATTTAAGCAGCCCACATTGCCCGCATTTTTCTGAAATCACTTCGCACATTTTTTCGAAATTTGCACAAGACTATTTAAGGAAACATGTTATGTATTGGTACAAATTCATTTTTTTTAAACCATTCCGAAGGACAAACGGTTTTATTCCTTCTTCAATATACCAGGGAAAACAAATTCTGGAAACTGTTTTAAGTTGTTTAAAATCGCTTTACTGTTTGAGTTGTAAGAAGGAAAAAAAAGAGCTTGCACCTAGCGACCATAATTAATTCATTCTGCTGGAGATTAACATCTGGTTAGGAAAGTAAAACAAAGGTTAAAAAGTTAGTCATGTAATACAAACCAAATACATAAAACAAAGTAAAATGAGAAAGAAATTAGCTAATCGGGCCTGGCCCATTCTGCTGCTCGTCATTTTGTTGCTATTGCTGCTGTGATCTGATGATGTTAATGGGCTGCGGGCTACGGGGTTGACTCGATGAGAGAATATTATGTTGGGCCTGTTGCTGCAAAAGGGGGCTGAAATGAGTCCAAAGGACTCGTCCTCGAGCGATTTCATGCAATAAAAAATAAGCAAAAGGATTAGTAAGAGGAGGGGAAGTTAATGTTAAACTAAGCTCAGCTAACATTAAGCAACTAACGTGCATTTTGTGTACGGAATACCCAAGAAGTAGTTCTGTATAATAGATAAGAATGAGATATGGAAAACAAGAGTGACACCATTTTACTAACTTAGCAACTTAGCTACTCGAGCATTTAATATACAAAATGGAGTCAAGAAAAAACCTAGTCTTTTGGTTCTGTTAGTCTAAGCTTATTATCAAAGCAAAAGAAGGTATGTGCTTGAATTAGAAACAAACAGCAAACACACAACTCAAATGAAAGATCTTTATAGCCTGCATATTCAAAACTTGGATTGATCCTATTTCTTGTCAATATGTGACTATGATCTACTCGCATCCCTTTTTAACAAAGAATTTGAAAGCTCAGCCGGGTCGAAACAACCATATAACTCCACTGTAGGATGACTACTTCTTAAAGAAACGAGGACAGATTCATTTTTAGCAAGAATTCTTCTTCTAATGACAAGTTAAACACCTCAAGGGCGGAATCCAGTGTTACTACTATTCTTCAGAGAGAGAAGGAACCATGAAGGAGTGGAAACATGCTTTAAACAACTAATAATTTCATCATTTTTTCTCCATACAACAAACTAAAAATAAACAAAACTGAAAAGGGAGGGATGGTGCTAAAAATAAATTGGTAAACAGCCCAAATCACACAATCCTCCAGAGGGAAGAAAAAATGAAGATATTTTGCTAGCAACTTAAGTGAACAGGTATATTCTCCAAGTCAATATCAACACATTCCTATAAGAAGACCACAAGTCTCCCAAATCAAGGAATAATCAATATTCTTGGAGAACTAAACGCTCAAACTCGAGGGTCTACTAACTTGCAACTTACTGTCGAAAGCAAAAGAGGACTATTTATTTAACTCCTAATGTCTATTCTTCAAACCATGCCATGTTGACATTTGAAGATTCCAGCAGATCCAAAGTTACTTTAAAACATGAGTTTTTAAACCACATGAAAGGAAAGAAACGAAACTAAGCCTCTTATTTTTTACGACTTAACCAAAGCTAATTATTCGGCTTTAAGCAGATACATTATACTATTCGAAATCTGTATTTAAAGAGGGTGGATGCTTTCTTCTACTACCTAATGCCTAAAAGAAGAAGAAATCCCAAATCAAAACATGAAATTCAGGGCAAGTAAATTACTATATATTGTAAAGGACTAATTTCAGTTAATCTTGAAATAATAATAATAGAGGCAAACGAATGTTAAATGGCACATAGTTTAGCAGAATGAAATGGAAAGAAATAACGAGAGTCACTGTAAATGAACTATCAGCATTCACATGAATCTCACAAAAGCTTAATCTACATGAACTACAACTAAACAAAGGAAATATGTTAATAACAAACATCATATTTTCGCATAGCTGATTTAGCCAGATAAGATAAGCTAATATGAAAACAAACACGCAGGCAGAAGGACACTAAAACTTAGAGGAAAACTACTAAAAATAAGCAGAGCTTATAAACCCCAAAACTAATACAAGATCATAATGGATAGAATTAAGAGAAAACAAATACGGATCTGAACTCCAAGAAAAACAAACAAAATTTTAAACTTTGAACTGGGAACACAAATCAGGCGCCAAATTAACTTAGTATTCCGGGTTCTAGTCTGGACATTTCTCAATTCTTGAGGAAAGTTTAAAGTCTGAGTTTGAAATTCGAATGAAAGGAAGGAGAGAACAAAAACTCATAAGAAGTGCAACAGGTGAAAGAAAGCTTGCTTGGAAATTAGCCCAACGCGTGCTGTGGGTTACGTTTTACGTTTTGGTGAAATGGAGAACAACTCGGTTTTGGGGTTTTAAGTAATGGGTGGATGGGCTGGGCATCTTTGGGCCCTTCTTTTGGGTGGTCTTTAAATTTTGCCCCTCATATTTGAAATCTTTAAGTCTTGTCCTTTGCCTAAATTTTATGGGTTCCAGGTTCGAACTCCACACAGTCAAAATTTTAAAAAAAATTCGCAAGGTAGAGTTTAAATTCGCTATGCCCCCACCGACATACACTTGTGAAGGAATTACCAAAGTTATGCCGGACCCGGCATACTTATGCCTTATGGGCAGACTTGGCATAAGTATGCCGGGTCCGACATAACTTTGATAATTCCTTCACAAGTTTATGCCGGATCCGGCATAAAAGTTTGCCCATTAAAAGTATGCCCCCAACGGCATACACTTATTAAGGAATTACCAAATTTATGTCGAACCCGACATACTCATGCCTTATGGGCAGACTTGGCATAAGTATGCCGGGTCCGGCATAACTTTGGTAATTCCTTCATAAGTTTATGCCGGGTCCGGCATCAATGTTTGCCCATTAAAAGTATGCCCCCACCGGATGAGGGTACCTATGAAGAATCTCATTGTCCTCCTTCCAATATTATTACAGAACTAAAAGGCTTCATGGTAAAAACTTTGTGCGTGGCCTCTTCCACTCATCGTCATGCAAATGCTGTCAACAATTATCATAGTGTTAATACTCATGAAAAACTAGGCTTAGATATAATGGAACAAAATCACGATAACTACTCTTTTCTAACACTACCCCATAATATATTAACAAGAGCAGTTATAATATATCCAATACAGGAAATGTGGCAAAGAAAGTCTTTAGGCCACATTGACACAAAAACCACTTGAATTTTAATAGAGTATTTTGATGTCACTAAAAATCTATAAAAAGTTGACATGAGATCTCAAAGTTATGCCGGACTCGGCATATTTATGCCAAGTCTGCCCATAAGGCATGAGTATGCCGGGTCCGGCATAACTTTGGTAATTCCTTCATAAGTTTATGCCGGGTCCGGCATACACGCGACCCAAACCTTGCCTTGCAGTTTTCTTTTTTAATTTATGCTTGAGCGGGGGTTCGAACTCAGAACCTCATGATTTCTGCGTGAACGCTCAATGTTGCAATGCGAAGGGCAAAAATTAAAGACCAGCAATATGAGGGGCATAATTTAAAGACCACAAATATGAGGGGAAAAATTTAAAGACCACCCCAAAAGAAGGGCAATCCGCGCAAAAAAAATGTCTTTGGAGTTCAAATTGGGCTAAAAAATGATCGGCTGAACTTTGGATTTCTTTGAAGAATATAGCCATCAATTCTGTAGCCAAAGCCTTTCAAACAAACTCATCCTTTAATAATTGAACCAATCTTGAAATAAGATTAAAAGGAATTAATTAATTAATCAAGCTCCTTAACTTTGACTAAGTAAACTATTTATTTATGAAAATAAACTAATTATAGTAATTAATTCTCAAGTGACTTTAATTTGACTATTTTTTATATAGATACTAAATTAAACACTTTGTGTTTGTTTTTCTGATTCAGTTGATGAAGGTTGAATCTGCTCTTATTCTCTCTCCTCTGCTTTCTCTCTCCTCTGCTCTCCCAACGGTAAGATCTGATCCCTCCCTCCCCCCCCCCCCCCCACCCGCCACCCTGTCAGGCGACCATACCTCATCATTGTTCAGGTGACGCCGTCGACCAGGTAACGCCGATCACTTTTCCGGCCAGATTTACTTTTCTTCTCTCTTCCCTTTTCTTCTTCTCCTCTTCTTCTTCTCTTCTCCTTTATTCCCCTTTTTTTTATCTGCTTCTGGCGCTGCCAGAACACCGCTGCGCTATCGCCGACGACTTTTTCCGGCACTATTTTCCGGCCAGCCCTCTCTTTCTCTCTTCTTTTTTTTCCTTTTCTTTTCTTGTTCTTTTTTTCTCTTTCCTCCCTCTTCTCTTCTCCCTTTCAGGTCTTTGTGAACACTATTACGGCAGTGAACAATAACTCGACAGTGAACAGTAACTCTGACGTTGAACAGTGTTTTCAGGCGGCGACCAGGTTCAGTTTAACTAGAGTTGGTACCTCCGGTTGCCATATGTCACACCCTCATCTTGATAGGGCATGATGGGCACCTGACTCTCATCAGAGTCGAGCGAACCCTTTAAACGCTCGCTTTACCAAAATCTGTCATTTCAAAAACTTTTAAAAACATAAAACTGTTCCGAAGAGAGATCATTATCTTTATACAGATTATGAAAACTTTCAATCAAATAAGTACTTTAACCCAATTGAAATCATCTAAAATACATGCTCTTTTAACATACACTAACGGTTCAGCTGACATTACTCTGTCGACATCTCGACAAACGTACCACAGGACGCTGTCTGCAAAGTCTCTAATATAGACGAAATACCATAGCGTAAGTACTTTGACTCGGCGACACTCCGGAAGGAAATAGAGCTCACCAATTCAACTGGAACATCTTCTGGCAACATCCTCTACTCATCTGTATGCACCTGCGCAGCATGAAACGCAGCCCCCGAAGAAAGGGGGTCAGTACGGAATATGTACTGAATATGTAAAGCATTACTGAATCATAAACACAAGGAAGGGCGCAACAGTAAACAAGTTTAGAAGCAACCCGGGAATACCTGAAACAACATTTTGAACCGTGCCACATAGTACCTTACGCAAATTCTAGCATACACAATATACATACGGCATACACAAATTCTAGAATACACAATATAAATATAGTATCACAATAGTCCCTTCGGACAGCCGCTTCCGGCATAGTAACATAATAGTCCCTTCGGGCGGCCGCTTCCGGCATAATAATAATGATGATGGCCCCTTCGGGCATGCCGCTTCCGGCATAATAACATAATAGTCCCTTCGGACGGCCGCTTCCGGCATAATAATAATGATAATGGCCCCTTCGGGCATGCCGCTTCCGGCATAATAACATAATAGTCCCTTCGGACGGCCGCTTCCGGCATAATAATAATGATGGCCCCTTCGGGCATGCCGGTTCCGACATAATACTACCCTGGCCCCTTCGGGCATGCCGGTCCCGACATAATAATAATGATCTTGGCCCCTTCGGGCATAATAATAATAATGATATGGAAAGTAAACATAAGTCGTAAATGAAATGAAGTAGTAAAACCTCGCACCCCCTTCGGAGTGATTTTGAAAATCTAATTAGTAAAATCTCGTACTCCCTTCGGAGTGGTTTTGAAAATCAAACTTTATATTTCCTTTAGTATAAAACTAGTTTTCTCGAAATCATTAGTAAAATCATATGCACAACTCAATTGGCATAACATAAACTGAGGCCATATGTTATACAACACGCTCAGACAAAAGCTGAGGCCATCGCACACTCAGGTATAAGCTGAGGCCATAGCACACTCAGTGATCAGCTGAGGCCATAGCTCACTCAGGCATAAGCTGAGGCCATAACACACTCAGACTTAAGCCGATGCCATACGTTATACAGCACGCTCAGTCGCGTCATGAAATCGTATAGAAAAAAAAAACTATTATGAACGTCATGTATGAAATCAATCCCTTTTCATTTGTCTCCTTCGAGACTCACAAATTTAAATGTAAAATGCATAGGTAAAAGAAAGACCTTACGAATGTCCCCTTCGGGATTTAGACATCATTATGGAATCGCACAACTTGAAAATGCCCCTTCGGGCTCAAGAGGTCAAAGAACTCAGGATATCCTACATCTAGGAATGGATTCATTATGGGTATCGTTACGCTTCGTACTTGTCACAGATCATAAACACGTTTCGGGTCAATCCGACTTAGCATAAGAAAGTTATGAGCGTTTGAAGTACAGAACCTTCTACGAACGTTTCAGAAGCTATTTTTTTTTTGGAAAATTAGAGCAACAATCATACCAAGTACCTTTCAAGTATTGTTATTCATAATAGAAACCTCTACGACCATTTTCAAGCAATCCGAGACCGTCTACGAAAGTTAGGGACATTACCACTTACAGAACTCTTTAAACTTTTCTTGCTATTCAATCATACAATAAGCTCAGCTATACTAAGTATACTCACATCAAGAAGTGAATGAGAATCATTAACAAGCTCGGAATCAAGAATAGAGTTACCCCAAGATAAGTATCACAGCTTACTTAGCTCTAGGAAATTCCAAGAGAAAGAAAAGGTAAGCTTTACATACCTGTTCCACGGCCTATTAGCTACGCTTATTCGTTCGAACTCGCTATCGCTAATCTACATTCAAGAAGATTACACAATCATTAAACACATTGTCACACACTTGTCTTAATCTCTCAAATAAATTCATTTATAATCTGCCGAAATTTCGGCAGCATTTCCCCTGTAAATACACCATCCCCGAGAATCAAACTCGGCCAATTTATAAACAACAAATCCGAGAATTCAACTCGGCAAAATTATTAACAACAATACCAACAATCATATCTCCAACTTCAACAATTATTTCAAATGCATTCTATCACTCGCAATCCTTTCTACACAATTCGACGACATTCCTTTTATATTCAATTCAACCACACATAGTCAAGCTAATATCAATGATCTCACATTCAAGTGTTAATCCGAAATCATCCTAACATGATTCAAGAACACTTCAAACAATTCACATAATATTCCAAACAACCCAATCAACATACTACTTCACCCGAAACCTTCCAAATTCAACAAGAACAATAACAACATATTTCCTTCTTTCAAATTCATAAACTACACCAACAATCTACATTAGCAACTTCATTCTCATGATTACAAGAAATCATATTAAAATTGCATTAACTTCTACAACAACCCACAAACAATTACAACTTCATTTCAAGTCGTCGAACCTTTATTTTCATCATGGGATCCACAACAACAACAATTAATATGCTAAATAAAATCAATTCATCACTTCTTCACCACCTAGACATGCACGGCCACAACACAACATCCATATATTTCATGAATTTCATCCATTTCTACACACTACAACACTCACAAATCATCCATAACATATAAAAGAAGATTGAATCTTACCTTTTTCCACTTACTTCTCACTTGGCCAAGATTGTGAATTTGCAACAAAGAATGGTTTAATTGCTCCAACGACTACTCCACGTTAAAGAGGACCTTCCAATTGGTAGGAATGCTAGAAGAAAATATTTTTTTGATCAAGATTTTCAAGAGTTTATTTTTTTGCTCCATGGCCGAATGGCCTTCTCCATTTTTCTCCAAGTTTCTCCAATCTTCTAAGGTGAAAAAGATGAGTAATATGAGTAATAAGTCATCTTTTGGGGCTATTTATTTTAATTCCATGTGGGCCAAGGCCCACACCCTATGGACGGCCCACTTGGCCCTTTTTCCTCCAAGACCCTTTTTTTTTTGTTTTGGAATTCATGAAAAATTATTTCCAAATTCCAAATTTGCCCTTTTTGCCCCTAGTCTTTCTTAACATTTCCACATCAAAACTTTCATGAACAACTTGTGTGCTAAACAAGGTCAAAAATATAGCCTTGACCTTAACTTCCCGCAATTATCTTGAATTATCCGAATACGCAAAATACGGGATATAACACCATATCCATTATTTGTCCATACACTTATAGTTACATTTTGCTGACTTTAGACCTTTGAATAATTTATTAGTTCATACTCATTTTCGTGGCTTTGGTTAGTGATGGTAGACTAGGGTCATGTTCTCGTTCGGCGACGGGGGCGAGAGTTAGGAGGGGTAAGTGGGTTAAAGGAGCGTCTAGGTTGAGAGAAGGTTCTTGGAACATTGGGACGTTAACGGGGAAGTCCATAGAGCTAGTTAAGATTCTTAAGAAAAGGAATATTAATATAGCTTGTGTCCAAGAGACCAAACGGGTAGGTCCTAAAGCTAAGGAGGTAGACGGGTATAAGTTGTGGTTCTCTGGGAGGTCGAAGTATAGAAATGGGGTGGGCATTTTAGTAGATAGTGAATTAAAGGATCAGGTGGTAGAGGTTACGAGAGCCACTGATAGGATGATGTCGATTAAGGTGGTCGTTGAAGGGCTCACCTTGAACATTATTAGTGCATATGCGCCGCAAGCGGGCTTAGGCGAGGAGGAGAAGAGGCGTTTTTGGGAGGATTTGTACGAGTTAGTGGGAGGCATACCACCTACTGAGAAGCTATTCGTGGAAGGTGATTTCAATGGGCACATCGGGCCTATTTCGGGAGGTTATGATGATGTGCATGGAGGCTTTGGCTTCGGGGACAGGAATGGAGAAGAAGTCTCACTTTTGGATTTTGCAAGAGCTGTTGGGTTGGTGATAGCTAATTCGAGTTTCCCAAAGAAGGAGGAGCACTTGGTAGCCTTCCGTAGTTCGGTGGCTAAGACTCAAATAGACCGTTTACTCCTTAGGAAGGATGATAAAGGTCTGTGGAAAGACTGTAAGGTCATTCTGAGCGACTATCTTACAACCTGACATAAGCTCTTAGTGATGGATTTAGGGATCAAGATGACGAGGAATAAGAGGGTCGTGGATGACCGACCTAGGATCAGATGGGGGAGTTTGACCACGACTAGTGCCCTGGAGATGGGAGAGAAATTGAAGGATATGGGGGCTTGGGATAGTAGTGGGGATGCGACCAGTATGTGGGATAGGACGGCTAGTTGCATTAGGGTGGTAGCAAGGGAAGTGTTAGGGGTCTCGACAGGTAGTCGTGGTCAGCATCGAGGGGACTGGTGGTGGAATAGAGAAGTTCAAGGAAAGGTGGAAGCAAAGAAGGTGGCGTATGTGAAGTTTATAGAAAGCAAGGATGAGGTGGAGAAGTGGATGAATAGGGAACTTTATAAAATGGCGAGGAAGAAGGCGAAGTTAGCGGTTTCGACGGCAAAAACGGCAGCTTTTGAACGCCTTTATGCTGAACTAGAAGAGAAAGGAGGGGATCATAAATTGTTCAGGCTAGCCAAGGCGAGGGAGAGAAAGGCACGTGATGTGGATCAAGTGAAGTGCATCAAGGACGAGCATGGAAAAGTATTGGTAGAGGAGACTCTCATTAGACGGAGATGGCAGTCATACTTCTACAAACTCTTGAATGAAGAAGGGGACAGAGACATTGTGTTGAGAGATTTAGAACATACAGGAAGGCGTCACGATTTTGGGTATTGCAGAAGTATTAAGGTTGAGGAGATTAAGGGTGTTGTTCGTAGGATGCGCAGGGGAAGAGCGACCTAACCTGACGAGATTCCTGGGAAATTTTGGAAGAGCGCAGGCTCGGCAGGTTTGGAGTGGCTGACTAGGTTGTTTAATGTCATCTTTAAGACGGCAATGATGCCCGAAGAATGGAGGTCGAGTGTAATGATCCCTCTATACAAAAACGAGGGAGATATCCAGAGTTGTAACAACTATAGAGGTATCAAGCTGCTAAGCGATACTATGAAAGTGTGGGAAAGAGTGGTGGAGATGAGGGTGAGGAGAGACGTGTCTATTTCAGAGAACCAGTTTGGATTCATGCCGGGACGCTCAACTACAGAAGCCATCCATCTTGTAAGGAGACTGGTGGATCAGTATAGGGAGAGGAAGAGGGACTTACACATGGTATTCATCGACCTAGAAAAGGCTTACGACAAAGTTCCAAGAGAGATCCTATGGAGATTCTTGGAGGCTAAAGGTGTACCTGTGGCGTATATTAGGGTGATCAAGGACATGTATGAGGGAGCCAAAACCAGGGTAAGGACAGTAGGAAGAGACTCAGAGCACTTTCCAGTTGTGATGGGGTTGCATCAAGGATCAACTCTTAGTCCATTTTTATTTGCCTTGGTAATGGATGGATTGACGCGGCAAATTCAAGGTGAGGTGTGATGTGGCGTAATTTTACGCCACAATTGATGCTTTTCGGCTATAAGCGTTACTTGTTTTTAAGCAAAGTCTACGTGATTTAATGTGTTTTTTAGTGGATTTCAGGTATCTGAGTGTTTTGATGGCCAAAGTCGAAGAAATGGAGAAAACAAGAGTCACTGAAGAGGCAGTTTGACGAGGCAGTTTGACGAACCGTCAAACTCTTATACGGACCATCAAATTGACCGTATAGTGGTCACAGTGAACAATGATAGACGAACCAATTATACGGAACATTTATACGGTCCGTAAAACAGTTATACGGACCGTCAAATTGTATCGTATAGTGGTCACAGTGGGCATGATCGACGAGCCATTTCTGCGGGACATTTATACGGTCCGTAAAACAGTTATACGGACCGTCAAATTGTACCGTAAAAAGGGTGTGATATTTGACGAATGAGAGGAAGAAACTTTACGGTCCGTATAACAATTTTACGGACCGTAAAATGAAACGTAAACCAAGCCGACGGGCAATTGTGTCTTTTCACTTCTCACGATTTTTGCTCCTATAAATACTTAATTGTAGGGTTCTTGTACACAGTTTTTGCCACAGACCTGAGTTTATCATTTCTTAGCATAAGTATTTATATTTTTGAGCTCTTGTGGAGATTACAAACAATTGCAAGTAATTTCTCAAGTCCATTAAATCAATTGTAAGCTTTATGATTCTCATTATTTCTCATTGTTCTTCTTTCTTTATGAGTAGCTAAATTTTCTTACTAGGGTTGTGAACCCAATGATGGGTGTTTTGTGATTGGGTTTTGTGATTGATATACATATAATGTATTATTAGGGTTTGATTATTCTTTATTCTTCATTCATAATTAATGGTTGCAAACATTGATTAAAGCCATAAACCTTGATTTATTTGGAAAAATAATTAGGGTTGGTAAGAATAGTCAACAAGAACTCAAAGCTTTAAACTTTGTTTAATAAATTCACTTAGGAATAAGAGGAATTTACTTGGCATAATTAATCGTTCTTCATGGTTACTTTCTTATATTTGGAAAAATCATAGAAAGACATAATCTTTATTTATTGGGAAATAATAGAGATTCACATAGAGATTAAGTGCATTCATATAATGATCTATTTGAAGTATATCAAGATCAATACCCATGATCATACACCCTATCTAGCGGGGACACAACCTTAGTTTCTTTTACCATAAATTTCCACCAAAGAAATAGTTAAAACTTAGTTATAGAAAAGACCAACTTTTACCGACATTATCGGATTAAGACATTAGACCTAGAACTTAGCATCTACGACTTTAGTAACCTTTTCACACCATATTCCCTGTGGGATTCGACCCCAACCTTGTTGGGTTACTATATTTGACAACGTATGCATTACACCATTAAGAGATGTAATTTGAGCGTATCAAATTTTGGCGCCGTTGCCGGGGAATACGGTTTTGAAATTACTAAATAGTGTTTGCTTTGATTAAAGTCTTTTGCTTAATTCATCACACCTTGTCTGCTACTTGCGTAAATAAGGTGAACATGAATCGACATCAGCAAAATCAACGAGCTGACAACCAAGGAAATGTGGTGAACAATCAGGCGAATGAACCAGTCAATGAAAATATTTTCGCTGAATTTGTTCCGGAGGAAGACTATGCATCTCCTATTGTTCAGCCTCGATTTGGAGCTGCTACTATGAAAATTGACTCCTATCTATACCAGTTGCTGAAACTTGAGGGATACTTTCGGAACTCTACCGAGAATGACCCCCACCGTCATTTGAAGAATTTTGTTGATGTATGTGCTAATCACATCCAGAACAATGTTGCACAAGATGCTATTAGGTTGAGGTTATTCAAATATTCCCTAGCTGGAGAAGCAAGAACATGGTTCGAGAAGCTGCCCCGGAATTCTATTACTTCATGGGCAGAAATGACAACTGCTTTTCTCACAAAGTGGTATCCCCCTAGCAAAAGAGCTGAAATTCGTGATAAGATATATGAATTTAAGCAGCGACCGGGGGAACAACTATATGAAGCATGGGAGAGATTCAAAGAGTATTTGCAGGACAGTCTGAATCATGGTTTTCTTGATCATATATTGATGGAGAAGTTCTATCGAGGATTAGACCCAGTGTCACAGTCAGTGGCTAATAATGCAGCTGATGGTTGTTTTATGAACAAGACCTTTCAACAAGTGACCACCATACTTAACAGGCTGACAACTCATAATCAGGCTTGGCACTCAAACAATGCTGATGTGGTACCATATGGTAGTGCTATGATCCAAAATATGGTGAGGGAGAATCAAGACACCCAGCAAACATTGGCAGCACTTGCTACAAATATTGCCTTGCTGACAAAGAAATTTGATGAAACTCAAATCAAAAAGGTAAATGTTTGTGAAGATAATACAGTCTTGCCGCAAGGGATGTACCATGCTCAAGATGGTCCGTTCCTTGAGGGGCCATCTAGGCAGGTTGAAGATGCCAACTATGTCAACAACCCTCAAGGGGGTCATCAGAGACAGAATTACCAAGGTGGCTATCAGAGTCAAAATCAATGGAGACCGCAGCAAGGCCAAGGCCAAGGTGCTTACAATAATTCTGGTAACTACAACAACAATTTTGGTGGTGGAAATCACAGGAGTTATAACAACAGCAACAATTTTGGGAACAAGAGTACAAATCCTTATCTACCACCTAAAAGTGAGTCATCAGAGCAAGGTAGTTTGAAGGTTGAAGCAATGCTTGAGCAGATTCTGGCAAACCAATCTATGTCTGACAGAACTTTATCTGGGTTGACAGAAACAGTGGGGTCCCATACAGCAGCCATTCAGAAGCTTGAGTCGCAGATGAGGGACATTTCTAGAGAGCAGCACCCTTCTAAAAAGGGAGGACTTCCGAGTGACACTGTTCCAAATCCCAGAAATGGGGGAGGCGGTATAGACCGTGTGTTTGCCATCACTACTAGGAGTGGTAAAACAATACAAGGGGCTGCGGAGAGAATGATTGATCTTGAGCCGATAAATGAAGAAAATGAGGTGCATTCTGAAGCACCCATTACTGCTGATGAGATTCCTGCTGATAAGAAGGTTCCTGAAATTCCAGAGATAGTGACGGAAGCTGATAACACAAGTAAGCAGGCTGTAAAAGGGGCCCTCCGCCCTTTGACACAGCTTTTCAAATCTAAACCCCCGTTTCCTCAGTGGATGGTAAAAAAGAAGGAAGATGCTAAATTTGAAAAATATTACGATCAGCTAAAGCAATTATCTCTAAATTTTCCCTTCTTGGAAGCCGTCAAGGAGATGCCCGGTTTTGCAAAATATTTGAAGGATTTGCTGACCAAGAAGAAGACGGTTCAACATGATACCGTGAGTTTGACTCACACTGTGAGTTCCATCATCTCAACCACACTTGTTCAGAAAAAGGGAGATCCTGGAGCGTTCACCATTCCTTGTTCTATTGGGCACCATGATTTTGCTCGCGCCTTGTGTGATAATGGGGCGAGTATAAATTTGATGACCCTTGCTATATATAAACAATCAGGTTTGGGGATGCCAAGGCCGACTACAATGAGATTGCAGATGGCTGATAGGTCTATCAAAAGACCAATTGGGGTGGTAGATGATGTAATTGTGCGGGTTGGTGATTTTATGTTGCCCGCTGATTTTGTGATCCTTGATTGTGTTGTTGATCGGGACATTCCTATCATTCTGGGGAGACCTTTCCTTGCAACAGGGAGGGCTCTTATGGATTCGGAGAAAAATGAAATCAAGTTCCGAATCAACAATGAAGAAGTGATTTTTCAAGCTAGCAAAGGGATGAAGTTACCAAGTGCCTATGAGAGCATTTCGGTAATTGATTCAATTGATGTTGTTACTAATGCAGTAGAGTTCAAAATGGAAGAAGAGAACTTGGGTGAGGCATTGGCTGGGATTCTGATGAATTTCGATGCTGAAGATATGAAAGACTATGAGGAAACAGTTAATTCACTTGTTGGGTTGGGCTCATACACATACCAACCAAAGAAGCTGAGTCTTGATCTGGAAAATAGAACAACTCCTCCAGCAAAGCCTTCAATCATTGAGCCGCCTAGATTGGAGCTTAAGCAGCTCCCATCACACTTGAGATATGAATTCCTTGGTCCCGACAACACATTACCAGTGATTGTGTCAGTTTCATTGACTGAGGAGCAGATTGTGCAACTTTTGGAGGTATTAAGAGAGTATAGGCGTGCTATTGGTTGGACCATAGCAGATATTCGAGGTATCCCATCTGGGATTTATGAGCACAAAATCCAGTTGGAGGATGGCAGCAAACCAAGTGTAGAGCATCAGAGGCGACTAAACGAGAACATGCAAGAGGTTGTCAAGAAAGAGATAATCAAATGGCTAGATGCAGGCGTGGTTTTCCCTATTGCTGATAGTAAATGGGTGAGCCCGGTCCAATGTGTTCCTAGGAAAGGCGGCATCACTGTTGTACCTAATGCTAAGAATGAGTTGATCCCGACCAGAACTGTCACAGGTTGGAGAGTTTGCATGGATTATTGCAAGCTCAACACAGCCACGAGCAAAGACCATTTCCCTATGCCCTTCATTGATCAGATGTTGGATAGACTAGCAGGGCGTTCTTATTATTGTTTCCTCGATGGTTATTCAGGTTACAATCAGATCAACATTACTCTGGAAGATCAGGAGAAAACCACGTTCACTTGTCCTTATGGGACATTTGCATTCAGCCGAATGCCTTTTGGTTTGTGTAATGCACCAGCGACTTTTCAGAGGTGCATGATGTCAATCTTCTCCGACATGGTGGAGGATTTCTTGGAGGTGTTCATGGATGATTTTTTCGTGGTGGGTGACTCATTCGATGATTGTCTTGGCCATCTGGGTCAAGTGCTAAAAAGGTGCGAAAAGACAAATCTGGTGCTGAACTGGGAGAAATGCCATTTTATGGTGAAGGAAGGAATCGTCCTCGGTCACAAAATCTCTGAAAGGGGAATCGAGGTCGATCAAGCAAAAATTGATGTGATTTCCAAACTTCCTCCACCTATCTCAGTAAAAGGTGTCCGCAGTTTCTTGGGGCATGCTGGGTTCTACAGGCGCTTCATCAAAGATTTCTCTAAGGTTGCAAATCCTTTGTGCAAGCTTCTTGAAAAAGAGGCTAAATTTGTGTTTGATGAGAAGTGCCAGAAGGCGTTTGAAGAGTTAAAAGTGCGTCTCACTACTGCTCTTTTTATTATTTCTCCTGACTGGTCCCTACCATTCGAACTGATGTGTGATGCTAGTGGTTTAGTAATAGGTGTTGTGCTTGGGCAGAGGCACAATAAAATTATGCACCTGATCTATTATGCTAGCAGAACGCTGAATGCTGCACAGATGAATTACACAGTGACGGAGCAAGAGCTGCTTGCCATTGTGTTTGCTTTCGAAAAATTTCGGGCCTACTTGTTGGGGTCCAAAGTTGTGGTTTATACTGATCATACATCCTTGAGATACCTCATGGCAAAGAAGGAAGCAAAGCCGCGACTGATCAGATGGGTGCTACTGCTGCAAGAGTTCGATTTTGAGGTAAAAGACCGAAAGGGCACTGAAAACCAGGTGGCTGACCATCTCTCTCGGCTTGAAGAAGCTGAGAGACCGTCTGATGAGCTTGATATAGATGATGCATTTCCAGATGAGAGGGTGTTGGCAGTGTCAAAGGAGGTAGCACCATGGTATGCTGATTTTGCAAACTATTTGGTAACAGGTATAGTTCCCGATGATATCAAAACTTACCAAAAGAAGAAATTCTTGCGGGATGCTCAGCAGTATTATTGGGACGAGTCTTATTTGTTCCGCACATGCGCTGATAACATCATTCGGCGTTGTGTCTCAGAAAGTGAAGTGATGGATATTCTAAAGGCATGCCATGACTCTCTTGTTGGGGGTCATCATAGCGGAAACCGGACTGCAGCCAAGGTACTTGAGTGCGGCTATTACTGGCCGACTATTTTTCATGATGATAATCTATTGGTGCGGTCCTGTGATCAGTGTCAAAGGCAAGGGAATATAGGCAGAAGGCAAGAAATGCCTATGAATTTTGTTATGGAGGTAGAAGTGTTCGATGTCTGGGGGATTGACTTTATGGGACCCTTTGTGAGCTCGGGTGGCATGAAATATATCTTGGTTGCTGTGCACTATGTGTCAAAATAGGTAGAAGCGGTGGCTTTACCTAATAACGAAGCCAAGAGTGTCATGGGGTTCCTCAAGAAGAACATATTTACTCGTTTTGGTACTCCGAGGGCTATAATCAGCGATGGTGGATCACACTTTTGTAATAGAGCTTTCACGGGATTGATGGAGAAATATGGTGTAAAACATAGGGTGGCAACACCTTATCACCCTCAGACAAGTGGACAGGTTGAAGTATCCAATAGGGAGATCAAAAGTATTCTAGCAAAAACCGTGAATGCAAATAGAACTGATTGGGCCCGTAAGCTCGATGATGCTCTATGGGCATACCGGACTGCGTTCAAGACCCCGATTGGGACTTCACCCTTCAAGATTGTGTTCGGAAAAGCTTGTCACTTGCCCGTGGAGCTTGAGCACAAGGCTATGTGGGCGCTGAAGAAACTGAATATGGATTGGGAGGAAGCAACCAAGCTCAGGTTGTTCCAACTAAATGAGATGGATGAATTTCGGTACCAAGCATATGAGAGCGCAGCACTTTATAAAGAAAGGATGAAACAATACCATGACAAGAAGATCCCGAAGCGAGAGTTCTATAAGGGTGATCTTGTATTGCTGTTTAACTCTCGATTGAAGTTGCTGCCTGGTAAGCTTAAATCAAGGTGGTCTGGTCCGTTTGAGGTGGTAGGTGTTTCACCCCATGGAGCAATTGAGTTACAGTCCGGAGATGGTACTCGGACATTTAAAGTGAATGGGCAGAGATTGAAGCACTATCACGATATGATTTCGGAAGACAGGATTGTTGACAGATATAGGTTGAAGCACCTCGGAACGAACAATGATCTGGTGCACCAAGATAAGGAGTAAATGATCACCACCGTCGTGCTGCGACGTTAAATCAAGCGCTTCTTGGGAGGCAACCCAAGTGTAATATTTATTTTCATTTAGGTTTCTAGTTGGATATAGGATAATGTTTGTTTTGGTGCAGAGTATGAACAAGTGGAAAAGAACCGTTAGACGGTACATTCGACGGACCGCAAAATCATTTGACGGACCGTAGAATGAACCGCTTAATGGTACAAACAAAACCTGCTCACTGTGATGTGTTTACGCTGCATTTGACGACCGTATAAATTTTTACGGTCCGTCAAATGTAAGCGTAAAACCGTCACAGTAAAGGATGCCATTTTGTTGTTCCCAGGTAAGCCGTAAAACGTTTTTACGGCTCATAAAACGTTTTTACGATCCGTAAAACGTTCAAAAAAAAATTTAGTTTATCTGATAAGGAATATAAAGAGTTGGCTGAATTTCATTTTTCATTCCCCATTCAAATACCGATCCAAATCCTTTAATATCCCACTTCCCCCACCCACAAATTCGTTAAATCCTTCAATCCTTACACCCCACGTCCCCTCTTTCCCTTCTCCATTTAACTCCTTTTCTTTCCCTTAGCTAAATTCCCAACCGTCTTATATTTCAAATTTTGGGGTAAAAATAATTGTTTTTGCTAGTTGTCTTCACGAGCCCAAGGTTCCGCTTGGGAAATTAGTGATTGTGTGCTGTATTACGAACTTCAACAAGCCAACAGGTATGTGATTCTATGTTCCTATGATCATAAATGGGAATTATGTCTCATTATTGATAATATATGTCGGGATTGGGGTGTGTGCATAAATTTGGCTATTTGTGAACTCATAATTGATGATCTGATGGGTTGGAGGGCATTTCAATGATTTTGTTCAAGCCTTTGGAGTCAATCACTGAGATGCCCACCAACTGTTCGATGAAATGCCAAAAAGGAAAATCGATAACGAAAAGGGGTGAAGTCTGAGTAACCCCGGCTTTTTCTGAGTTCTACGAGGGGGCTGGAATGTATAATCTTTTCTGTGAATTAAAGAATCGAGTGTAACAATGAACAACATGAACTGAGTGGAAGAATTCGACTACAACTTTGACGGACCGTAAAAATTTTGACGGTTCGTCAAGTTGTGTCGTCAAATTTTTAATGAGACTATCACGTACTGTGACCAGTTGACGGTTGGTTTGACGATCCGTAAAAATTTTCTACGGATCGTAAAACTCATCGTCAAATGATCCCAACAGACAACAATCACTGTGACAATTTGACGGTAGGTTTGACGGACCGTAGAAATTTCTACGGACCGTAAAACATAACCGTCAAATGATCCCACCAACACATTTGACGCTTTAAATTCCATGCAACTTGTGCACTTCACATATAATTTGCAGGCGATACTTACTTGCTTTCTACAGGTATGCCTCCCAAAGTTCGAGGAAGTGGTCCAACCACGTCACAAGGTAGGGACAAAGCTCAAAGTCGCCGACGCATTCGTGATGAGCCCGACCAAGGAGAAAGTAGCGCAGGGGATGACGAACCACTGGCAGCAAGACTCACTAGAGCTAAGGGTGCTACTCAGGTACAAGTGTCCTCCCAGTCTGAAGAGAAGGACACTTCCACATCATCTAGCAGCTCGGAAGATGAGGTGGAGGCTGCCCGGCTGAAGGAAATCCGAATGAAGGAAAAATCAGAACACAGTGTTAGGTTTTCCGTGTCGGGTTCCAAAGAAATATACGAGCAAGGGCTTAAAGAAAAAGAAGGGGGTGGCCCGAAGAAAAGCATCCATGAGGAGAAACGAATTAGCCTAGACAGACTGGCGGGTTTTCCACGGCTTCTTGCTACTCTTGATCACCATCAGTGGCACTTCATTAGCCACCCTCCAGGGGAGTACATCGCATCCCTAGTTCGGGAATTTTATGCTAACTATGCGGCGGAAATGAAAAATACCTTCAAGCCGGTTCAGCTTAGGAAGCAAAAGCCACCCCCGTTGACAGAGGTGACAGTCCGAGGCAAGAGAATAAATATTTCTACTGAGACGATCAATCGTTTCTACTTTGGCCCCGACTATGTACCACCTCCAAACACAGATGAGCTTCAATACAGATTGGGTGGTGATCGGAACGACAAACGGGCTGAGTTACCATGGGTTGCGTCGGTGATAGCAAGGGGTTCCCCTGCATGGAGTAAAACCATCTCGTTACAAATAAAGAAAGCAGATTTGTCCGTGGAAGGAAAATTTTGGTGGAGCGTGTTGATTCATAGGTTGTACCCTAGTCAGGCGGATAATGTGTTGACGGTTCAGCGGGCCATACTAGTAGCGGCCATCATGTCAAGGTACAACATAAATGTAGGAGAGTTGGTGGTTCAACAACTTCACCACAGAGCAATGACCAAGGAGTTGTCACTAGCATATCCCTGCCTCATTACAGCGCTGTGCTTACGGGAAAATCTAGATTATTATGCACATCGAGATCATCGGTTAATAGCCAAGAGTGTGTATGACCTTTGGAAGAGTCGAGATGGGGACATCCACCTTACTCCAGATGTTCCTATAGAGCTAGCAGCTGGGCTGCCTGCTCCAGCATCACAGGGAAGTGAGCCAGCAGCTCCCAAGACATCGCAGGAGAGGCTGACTGCCACAAGCACATCAGATCAGCTCGTTTCGAGCACCGCGGATGCATCTACAGGGCCCTCCTCCCAGGCCGCTCCAGCTATTCCCAGCAATCCTACCTCTCAGAGCAGCCATGTGGCCTCAGTTTCGACAGCTTTGCCTGGCGGTGTTATGATACAGTTTAATGCTCAAAATTTCCATGATGCGTTTGTCAAAGCAGACAGGGCAGACCGCTAAGTTGCTAATTTGATGGGACAGTTACAGGGTTATATAGATAAATGGGTGGCAGCAGCCTTGGATCCCGCAAGGAAGAAGTGGGAAGATTCCCATAAACTCATTCATTCTAGGATCGATGGACTTGAGCGGCGGATTTTGAATCTTGAGAAGGTAGGCCCTACTGTCGATCTAGGGACAATGCAAACAGAATTGATGCAACTGAAGACAGATGTGCTAGCATTGAAAGTGAAAGAGGGATTTGCATTTGCAGCCCCGCCACAAGCACAGACGCTAGATTTAGCATCTCTGTTGCCTGTTGTCGACTTGCTGGGAGATGAGTCCCCACCTCGGGCCACCAGCAAAAGGCCTAGGGAGGACGGGGAGACTGATGATGAGGAGGATGCCAGTGATGAGGACGAGCAGTTTAGAAAGGTTCAGCGACTCTCTCGTGAGGAGACCCATTTTACAGGGGCGTCATCCAGCCATGCCCCTCCTGTTGAGCTGACAGGCAATGCTATGAGTCCAGGGGGGCAACCACGCTCTCGGGGTCCAATAGGGTCAGCAGTTGGTACTACCGTTCCAGTGGCAGAGCAGGCACTGGACACCACTACTGAGGTGACGAGACCTCAGGACAAGCAGGACGCCTAGAGCATTTCAGGTAGCCCTATCCCTTTGGTTTACTTATTTTCATGCTTTGGGGACAATGCATGCTTCTTTAGTTGGGGGTGGGACTACTTCATAGTAGTGGAGAGTAAATATGTCTTTAGGCACCCCTTCGGCTTTCTTTGCCAGAGTTCTTTTCCTGAAGGGGATTTTCATTTTGTTGAAACTGGCAGGTTTAGGATGTTGCTTAGGTTGAGTAGAGTAATTTTGGCTTATTTGGTATTACTTGGTAACTAATGGCATGTATTGTGGTTTGTTGGAAATTTTGGACCCCTCGAAATTTTGGAAAACGCATACTTAGAACAGGATTGATTAACATGATTGATTCTTTATATGACATTATTATTATTGGGGTATTGTGTGTGATAAATGACTACTTATGAGGTCACAAGTGTAAAAATAATTGTCCTTATGCCAATGTGTGTGTGAGCTGTTAGTTTGATTCTGTTTATGCATGTATAATCTAGAACTTGCCCGGTTGGTCTTGTATGAAATTCGAAAGTTAGTTTGGTTGTGAGATGATCTTAGGCTTTCTTTGTTGAATAGTCACTTCTCCTAAATAAGCCTTACCAAAAGTGTTAAACACCCTTAGTTTCCCTTTTGAGCCTTTTTGACCTTTTTCTTGGCTAGCCAATTATGAAACCTTACCCTTTGTGAAATTAATCCATCTTCGCACATGTTCCCTCCTTGATGCTACTAGTTAGATGAGGCAAAATGCCTAAGTTGGGGGTGAATTAAATGTGAAGTACATGTTAAAAACATAAGTTGGTGGTGGTGGAGTTTGCTAGTGGAGATTCGATGTGGTAGTTGCGTATATATATATATATATATATATATATATATATATATATATATATATAAAAAAATAAAAAAATAAATAATTAAAAAATATATAAAAAAAATCAAAAAAAATCAAAAAATTGTTGAGAAAAAGATTTGTAAGTTGGTTAGGAGTAAAACCACATCGAGGTCGAAAACTGAAAGAAAATAAAGGGGTGGAAAGAAAAGAGGCAAATTAAGTTGACAAGATGATTGTAGTGTTCAAGGAGGATGAGTCACTAATATCCAAAAAGTATCCGACCCGTCCCTAAACCTACATTACAAGCTGAAACAAGTCCTAATGTGATCACGACCGAACGAGCCTAGGATGAAAACATAGAAAATAAGGGCAAGCCTATGGTATTTGCATGTGTAGATATGAATTTCTTTATGAGTGTGAGTGTTTTTCTCTTCTCTTTCGTCTTCGTCCCATTCTTGTCGTATATATGTGTGTTGGGACATTCTTTGGTCTATGTGAGGGCATAAGGATGAGACGTGAACAAAATAAAGTGACCGCCTAAAGTAGCGTTTGTGTGCACCATAATATGTTCGATAATGTAATGTCATTCATTGAAGCTTCATTGTTAGTCGTAGTGTTCTTAGGTTGTGCATATTTCTTTAAAGTAGAAAGTTGGGGTGGTCGTTTAAAGGAAAACATGCATGCCGGTAGTTCAGAGTCAAAACCAATGTAGACATTGTTACTCTATAATATCTAGGTATTAGATTGAGTCGTTGTTTTGTATGGCTTGCTTGAGGACAAGCAAACACTTTAAGTTGGGGGTGTTGATGTGGCGTAATTTTACGCCACAATTGATGCTTTTCGGCTATAAGCGTTACTTGTTTTTAAGCAAAGTCTACGTGATTTAATGTGTTTTTTAGTGGATTTCAGGTATCTGAGTGTTTTGATGGCCAAAGTCGATGAAATGGAGAAAACAAGAGTCACTGAAGAGGCAGTTTGACGGGGCAGTTTGACGGACCGTAAAACTCTTATACGGACCGTCAAATTGACCGTATAGTGGTCACAGTGAACAATGATAGACGAACCAATTATACGGAACATTTATACGGTCCGTAAAACAGTTATACGGACCGTCAAATTGTATCGTATAATGGTCACAGTGAACAATGATGGACGAACCAATTATACGGAACATTTATACGGTCTGTAAAACAGTTATACGGACCGTCAAATTGTATCGTATAGTGGTCACAGTGGGCATGATCGACGAGCCATTTCTGCGGGACATTTATACGGTCCGTAAAACAGTTATACGGACCGTCAAATTGTACCGTAAAAAGGGTGTGATATTTGACGAATGAGAGGAAGAAACTTTACGGTCCGTATAACAATTTTACGGACCGTAAAATGAAACGTAAACCAAGCCGACGGGCAATTGTGTCTTTTCACTTCTCACGATTTTTGCTCCTATAAATACTTAATTGTAGGGTTCTTGTACACAGTTTTTGCCACAGACCTCAGTTTATCATTTCTTAGCATAAGTATTTATATTTTTGAGCTCTTGTGGAGATTACAAACAATTGCAAGTAATTTCTCAAGTCCATTAAATCAATTGTAAGCTTTATGATTCTCATTATTTCTCATTGTTCTTCTTTCTTTATGAGTAGCTAAATTTTCTTACTAGGGTTGTGAACCCAATGATGGGTGTTTTGTGATTGTGTTTTGTGATTGATATACATATAATGTATTATTAGGGTTTGATTATTCTTTATTCTTCATTCATAATTAATGGTTGCAAACATTGATTAAAGCCATAAACCTTGATTTATTTGGAAAAATAATTAGGGTTGGTAAGAATAGTCAACAAGAACTCAAAGCTTTAAACTTTGTTTAATAAATTCACTTAGGAATAAGAGGAATTTACTTGGCATAATTAATCGTTCTTCATGGTTACTTTCTTATATTTGGAAAAATCATAGAAAGACATAATCTTTATTTATTGGGAAATAATAGAGATTCACATAGAGATTAAGTGCATTCATATAATGATCTATTTGAAGTATATCAAGATCAATACCCATGATCATACACCCTATCTAGCGGGGACACAACCTTAGTTTCTTTTACCATAAATTTCCACCAAAGAAATAGTTAAAACTTAGTTATAGAAAAGACCAACTTTTACCAACATTATCGGATTAAGACATTAGACCTAGAACTTAGCATCTACGACTTTAGTAACCTTTTCACACCATATTCCCTGTGGGATTCGACCCCAACCTTGTTGGGTTACTATATTTGACAACGTCCGCATTACACCATTAAGAGGTGTAATTTGAGCGTATCAAATTTTGAGAGGTGCCATGGTGTATGCTTTTCGCGGATGACATAGTCCTGATCGACGAGACTCGTAGCGGAGTTAACGCTCTGGAGTCTAAAGGGTTTAAGCTGAGTAGGACCAAGACAGAGTACTTAGAGTGTAAGTTCAGTGAAGCACCTCAGGAGGCTGGCTTGGAAGTGAGGCTTGGTACCCAGGCCATCCAGAAGAAAAGTAGTTTCAAGTATCTTGGGTCTATTATCCAAGGCAGCGGGGAGATTGACGATAATGTCACACATCGTATTGGGGCAGGGTGGATGAAATGGAGGCTTACTTCCGGAGTGCTATGTGACAAGAAGGTGCCACCACAACTTAAGGGCAAGTTCTACAAAGTGGTGGTTAGACTGACTATGTTGTATGGGGCGGAGTGTTGGCCAGTTAAGATCTCTCACGTTCAAAAGATGAAAGTTTCCGAGATGAGAACGTTGAGATGGATGTGTGGCCACACCAGGAGTGACAGGATTAGGAATGAAGATATTCGGGACAAGGTGGGAGTGGCCTCGGTGGAAAACAAGATGCAAGAATCGAGATTGAGATGGTTTGGGCATGTGAAGAGGAGAGACACAGATGCCCCAGTGCGGAGGTGTGAGAGGTTAGCCATGAATGGTTTTAGACGAGGTAGGGGTAGGCCGAAGAAGTATTGGGGAGAGGTAATTAGACACGACATGGCGCAGTTACAACTTACCGAGGACATGACCTTAGATAGGAAGGTTTGGAGGACCCAGATTAGGGTAGAAAGCTAGTAGATAGTCTCGTTATCCTTTCTTATTAGTAGTCGCATTATCGCCGTATAATTTCTTGTGCTCTGATTTCTGCTATTATCTATTATTTCCTGTGCTTTGATTATCCTATGTTATCTGTGTCGCTTGCGTTATTTCATTTCCATATCGCTTTGAATCTCTTAGCCTTATCTGACCTCTTTTTATGTTTTTTTATTGAGCCGAGAGTCTTTTAGAAATAGCCGTCCTACCTTGGTAGGAGTAAGGTCTGCGTACACTCTACCCTCCTCAGACCCCACGTTGTGGGATTTCACTAGGTTGTTGTTGTTGTTGTTGTATACTGAATTAAACACTTATTTGAACATAATTAATACTTAAAACTAACTAAAATATATTTGATTTATAGTAGGATATTTTTGCCAAATGAAACTGACAAAATAACACTAAAACTAGTTAAGAAAATATTTTTGACTTTTATGAATACGTATTTCACTCTATTTGAAATTTAAGAAACTCGATCAGTTAATTAAAATTATGGAGCTCCAAAATTGGGTGTCAACACATACCATTGCTTGCAACACGATTCCCATGAAATAAGTTTGCCCATGGCGGTTTGGTTCTCTCTTCAGCTTGATCTTCCGGGATCTTTGTAGTATGACATTTCATTGCCTCTGAATCTGGTATCAGTTCCGGTGGAGATGGTACTATTGTAGGTACCCCAGGTGAGGAATTAATCGATAATTGCAGTCTTTTCGCATCTCCCGTAGTAGGCTTTGTCCCACTAGTGGCGGAGCCAGGATTTTCATCTAGGGATTTCAAAAATTCTAAAAGGTAAATACACGAAGAAGTCAGGGGGTTCAACATCTACTAGATATACATAATAAAATAATTTTAACTTTGAAAATACACTGTAATTTTTCACCGAGGGGGTTCGAACCCCCTGGAGCTAATGTGGCTCCGCCCCTGTGTCCCGCTCGTTGAACCTAGTACCAGTCCTATTGGGGTGATAAGTTCTTGCTTAATCGCCGGCTCTGGGGTCTCTTGATAGATGCGCGAGCTCACCGAACTGCCTATTTGAATGATGTTGACCTTCCGTGGTCGTCCTCGCCCTCGTCTTTTCCCTCTCGTCAAGGTTGAACTCGAGCTCGGCACACGTTAGCGTAACCTACGCCGAGAGCATGAGCGGAGAGAAAAACCTTAAAGAATTGTTTTCTAACCCTAAAGAAACAAAACTCATGATAAACCAAAAATAATCAAATATCTTGCAACTTGGTACAACTAAATAGAATACCAAACAGGTCAAAAACTGATAGACTCCTCTTTCATCCAGATTTGAGGACCGAATATAGAGTTAGACTCTTAAATCACTGTCCAAGCCATGTATTTGATAAGTTCTTTGTGTTATCCCAATAAGCTGCATCTGAATATTTTTTCTTGATCAAGTGAAGGTTCTTTGAAGAGCTAATGTTGAATCTTTATAAAAGTCGAACAATTATCGTCTGGCAATTGTCCAATAACTCTTTTCTAGTTCAAATAAAATGTTAGTGTCTTCCTTGGTTGAGCAATACTAATCTTGAAAATGAAGCGTCTTACTAACCGTTGTAGTCATCGTCACGTTCAAAATCATTATGCAACAGATCCAAACCACCCATATAGCTACCAATTATTAGCACAATGAAGTCTTCAAGTAACCTAACCAAATATAACTTAAAAAAATTGATTAGAAATTTTCAAATATGAAAGCAAGAAACAATGTCTTTGAGTTTTTGCTAAGTGTGTGCCTTTGGTGTTTAAGACACACTTGCTACAACAAATCTTAACAGAGGAGGAATATGTAATGGTGGAACAATATTGTGATTTGGCTAAAAGAACACATAATAATACGGCAAACTTTTCACCCAACCAATTAAATAAAATGGAGACGCACTAATAATATAAAACCGGGGCGGAACTTCAACATCAATGATGGGAAAGCTTATGAGCCTCTTGCTTATTAGGCAATTCCATAAACAACTTTCTTCCTAAAAGAAACATTACTTGATTTTTGCCCTTCATCCACCATTTGCCCCTTCCTTTCTGTAATCTAGCGTAGCAGGATGATCGCTAGCGATGGTGAGGAATAATTTTCATTTTCATTTTCTTGATTTACTATTTTTGACTCGGTTCGATTGCATAGCATGTGATTGCCTAAATTGCTACATAAATTAGTGACTTATTAGTTTAGGGACCTGAAAACTCCAGGTTTTTGTATCGAATTTAGCAAGTGGTTGAATTGTGATTTGTCAACTAGGCGGTGAAGGGATAGGGGATTTTAAGCGGGCATTTAATCGCAAGTCGTCTCGAGGAGAGAGAGTTTCAAGTACTTGGGGTCTATCATTCAAGGTAATGAGGATGTCACACATCGTATTAGAGCAGGGTGGTTGAGATGAAGACTCACATATGATGTCCTGTGTGATAAGAAGGTGTCACCAAGAGTTAAAAGGTAAGTTTTACAGAGTAGTGGTTAGACCGACGTTGTTGTATGGAGCGGAGTGTTGTTAAGAAAGCGCATGTCCAGAAGATGAAAGTTGAAGAAATGAGGATGTTGAGATGGATGTGTTGGCTTACTAGGAGAGATATGGTTAGAAATTAACAAATTCGGGACAAGGTGAGAGTGGCCTCCGTGGAGGACAAGATGCGGGAAGCGAGACTGAGATGGTTCGGACATGTCAAGAGGAGAGGCACAAACGCTCGTGTGAGAAACTGGTGTTAGAGGGTTGGAAGAAAGGTAGAAGTAGGCCGAAAAAGTATTGGGGAGACATAATCAGGCAGGATATGACAAGTCTTCCGCTTACCGAGGACATGACCCTAGATAGAAGGGTGTGGAGATCGAGGATTAGGGATAAAAGACTAGTAGTAGGATTAGTATTATTTTCCTTTATGGTAGGATCAATATTATTTTCGTCATTTTCTGTATTTTATTTTAGTATTCGCATATTTCTTATTCTTTGTCTATGCTACTACTTGTTGTCTCCTCTTCTTTAGTTTTCTTGATATTCTGATGTTGCTTCTGCTTTACTTGAGCCGGGTGAGCCAGGGGTCTATCGGAAACAGCCTCTCTACCTGCAAAGGTAGAGATAAGGTCTGCGTACACTCTAACCTTCTCAGACCCACTTTGTGAGGTTATACTAAATAGGTTGTTGTTGTCATCGCCGTCGTCTCAAGTGCCCATTCCATTCATCTCTTGTAATACTCTAACTGCAGTATTTTTTTTTATTATTTGGGTCTCTTCCTCTACAAAATCAAGTTTCAAGTTGAGTTTTACAATGGATGGGTTATTTCACTTATGCATCTTTTTTGACCCAATCATTGATATATTGCTTGACCCTTTTCTTGAGGTTGTAAAAATCGTTGCCAATTTATGTCTTCTAATTGCATATCAGTAGCTTTCGACCATTTACTTGTAACTGGCTTTGACCCTTTCAAGTCATTATCTATTAAATTAACTAGTGAAGCTCGGGTCCAACATGAACAAAATTAGATTATCTATGAATTTCGTAATTCAATCAAAAAATCATTGAATTCACATTAACCCCTATCTGTCCTTGATCAAGGATAAATTTCTAAGATAAAATGGCAACTAACTTCTTACTTCAAATTGAATTTCACTAATTTTGTAGATATTATGTATATTCTGGTAAATTAATTTTTGCCACATAATAATATACAATAATTTATTTGTACGACATTTGTAGATTTTTTTTTCTCTTCGCAATATGCATCATTACCCTCAACTTTATGTTTTTTAGTGAAATGGCTATTTATTTCGACGGTGTATCTCCAGCTTTCATTGTTCTAGCGAAATTAGAGGCAAGAATATAAGTCATTTTTCTAATAAGGAAAATTTACTTGACATAGCTACCTGTAAGACTTATTTATGAATAATAACTATCTTATTTTTTATTTAATTTTCGTAGCTTTATTTTTTCAAAATTACATTTCATAACTGGTCCAGTAACTTTTGAAATACATGTACCTCTCTATTCTCCCACACTACGCATTTAAGATTTATCATCTTCTCCAAACCCTAAAAAAAAAATCCCTCTCCTCTCTCTCCTTCCCCTCACTACCGCCTCTCTCCCTCCCTTACTCTATCTCCAGCCTCTCTTCTCCTTCCCCTCACTTACCCCTCCCTCCCTTCTCTATCTCCACCACCCACGCCGCCGTCAACACCACCACCACTATTACTACCATCTCCATCTTCAAACTCGAAAAAAACCTTAAGGTTCTAGTTCTTCAGATCTGAACTCCATATGCTTCTGTTCCATCACCTACCCTAGATCTCATTTTCTCTTACAAATCAGAAGAATCCTACAGTAGTAGCAGCAGCCATGGTTGACGACGGAGTGAAAAAAAGAGCTCTAACAACAGTGAAAGACGATGGAGTGAAGATTTATTAACTAGTCCAATTGAAAGTCTTTATCTCCGGATAACGTCCTTTTTGTAGCAACTTGAGACAACTCGCTTCTTTCCCATAAGAACACCATTGATGAGAGTTGTGGAGCTTCATACCCACCAAGTGTTTGATAAAATGTTTCAGCATATTTCAGTGTATTAACAAACAGTACATTTAATTTGCAGTATATTTCAGTACATTATTTCGCTATATTTCAATGTATTTATCTTTTTTTGGTGTAGATATAGTGAATGTTCCAAATATAGAGCCTATTTTTACTACATTTTGTTTTCACGACTTTTGTATTTCGCTGTATTTCAATGTATTTCTGCATTTTGTATTTCTAATTTATGAAACAGTTTCTGATATATTTCATCGTATTCCATTGTATATACGCATACTACAACTTTATATTTCTTAAACAATAAACCATATTTCATTATATTTCAGTGTATATTTTTCTGTATTTGGAAGTTTTTAGATCTTTAATTGTTTTTGAATTCAAAAAGTTTTGATTGTGATAAAAGTTGAGAGAGATTCGTAAGCTTTTATGGAAGAACAACTGTTATGCGTGATTTATGGGAAGTTTTAAATTGAATCTCATAATTTAAAAAAAAAAATTGTTCCATAAATAGGGCCTGATTTTACTCTTCAGTGATTTGTGTGAAATATGGTTAATTTAATTTGACTTACTATTTAAAAAGGAAAAGAATATTATGTTCCAAAAATAAAGCCTATTTTTTCTCTCAGAATTTTTTTAAAAAAATATGTTCCAAAAATAGAGCCTAAATTTACTCTAACGTGTTTTGTATTTCTCTATTTTTCGCTATATTTCATTGTATTTCAAAAATGCGAGATACAATTGAAATATAGCCAAAAGCAGCTACGAATTGTAAATCTTCAACTTGTAGCTATAACTAGTTAGAAGCTATTAAAAGATAACCATTTGCGTAAGTTTCACATTTAATAATCAACATAAATGAACTAGACTAGCGGCCCAATAAGGGTTTAAACTCAAAATAACCTCATTCATTTCTTACAAACACAATTTAAACATTTATATTTCATACTTTACTTTTAGTAGTCACTCCCTACAAAACTCTGATCTTTTCATACCTCATCCCTCACTGATTCATAACTTGTGCCAAAAAGAAGCTATCTTATCTCAATTTTTTATATATCTTATTTTACACTTTTCCTTCCCAATTAAAGGGTGAATATGCTAGAGAATAGTATCTGCACTTCCCTAAAAATGGAAAATTGGAATCAAGAAAAGAAAAATTAAAAATGTCCACTTCTCATTCTTCGCAATTTTCTTTGGTGCAGAGTCTGCAGACAACTCATAATTTTCAAAACCACTTGAGGAATTTTTTTGAAATGTTTTTTTTGTGGGGAAGTGCATAACGACCAACACAACATTAGATAATTTACCAAAAGCAGAAGGAATTATTAAATATAAAGCTTATGATTTTTTTATTGGACAGAGAACGTAGTAACAGGGATGAACCAATTGGGTAAAACCCCTTATCACAAGCAATTTTTTAAAAAGCGTTTTTGGGGCGAGCCCCGGGGCGAGGCGTACCAAAAACGCCTTGAGGCGTACGTGCGGGGCGTAAGCCTCGTGGGGCATAAGCCCCAACCTTCCAAGCGTTCTCCTGGACGTAAGCCCCAACATTCTGGGCGTACATTTGGGGCGTAAGCCCTGAGAACTTTTTTAAAATTTGAGCAAAAATTGCTTAATAAATCTCTTTTTTTTAAGTTAAATATCCAAAAGATAACTCATAGTAAATTTTCAAACTAAAAATCTCAAAAGTCAAAACTAATTGTTTATCCTAATCTTATAACCTTTTTTTCTTTGTTGTTTATGAAGTAACAAATACACGTTAGACCTGTTACTAATCTGTATTTTGAAACAACAACTTAGCTACAATTTCCAGAAACCAGTAACTTTACAGAATCAGAAAGTATAAACCAGTACGAAAGCAGAATCTGAAAATAATCAAAAAAAGTATACGAAAATATTTTAAGAAACAGAAATCCAGCCCACTAAATGCACAGTGTGTCCTTAAAGAAATGAAATATATCCTCCCAGGATAGAAAGATTTCACTCACCAGTGTATTGGTACCTAAAACGCTGGTGCCAACGAACCACTCAACGGCAGTAAATCACAAGAATATGTTTGTGCAGAAGAAGAAGAAGTTTAGAAGTTCAGAAATTTCGTAAGTAAAAATCTGAGGAAGTCAAACGAATTTATAGTCATGGAAGTGTTGATTGGGAGAAGGTTTGCAACCTTTCAGAAAGGCTTGCAACCTTTCAGAAAATCTGTTGCAACTTTTCAGATTTTTCTGTTGGTTAAAAAATGGAGGGAAAATTTTAAATTAGTCCAGGAAATAAATAGAGCGGGTCAATGAGCGGATCCGGGTCGCGGGTCGATCCGCGTTGATGATTTTGAAATTCAATTAATTAATTAATAATTAAATAATTAAAATTAAAGAAAGCTTTGTCCAAAAAGATTAATCAATCGATCTTTGACCAAATCCAGATTCAGATTAGTTTTGTCTCCGAAGCCGAAGCCAAGCGACAACGACGGCGCAAGGGGAGCCCCTCTTTCCGACCCTTTTACCACTTAAAGGAAGTGCTTCTTTATTTAAGTACATGCACTTTTCTTTCCACCACCTATGTGGGAGAAATGCTTCTTTTACCAAAACATAAGGGAACAATTCCTTTTGAACAACTCATGTTTCCCTCCATGTTTCTTCCCTCCATTTCCCATTCAACAACATCAAACCCAACAATCCCCCACATGAATGGGGAATGACTATAAGATAAAGGAATGCAGGGACGAGTGTGTGATTTACAAGCAAGGATTAATTGCATCTGGATAAGTAGGTTTTCCTTTGAACTTTCCGTAGTGAACATATGTCGGATATACTCGGTCAATTGGTAGATTTGATATCTTTGAACCGTCGAGCTTAGGTGTATACCTAAACAACCACATGTCACACAACCAATCCTTTACCATCTATGGTTCTTACAGTTGTGTCCGTTTCAGCTATAAACACCTCCTGGTTTCATGAGTGTATAGAGAATGGGCTTTTTACAATCATCCTCTTTGAAGTGGCTTACACTTCACACTCACATAGGTGATTCCTAAACGTGTTATCACGTAGATACACTATTTGGTCAAACCTGCCAAACTTAGAAACCATTAAAAAACTTAAGCTTTATTAACTCGTTAAAAAGCCTTAATGTTTTATCCTTGTTCCTGAACATTGTCTTCATCATGAGAATGGATTGAGTTATTTGACAATGCCGAACCGTTAGTCACAACTTTGTTTGATCTCTTTGAACTTAGCTCTTGGGATCTCTAGTCTGCTAGGTAGAGTTACCGCAATGCTGACTTGTCTTAAGCCTTAAACCCATTCCCTTTGATGATCTCTCAACTACCTCTCTAGTTAGGCCTTTTGTAAGTGGATGCGATGCATTATCTCTTGACTTTATATAGTCAATCGCGATAATTCCACTAGAGTGTAGTTGTCTAACGGTATTGTGTCTCAATCGTTTGTGATGAGATTTTTTGTTATACATAACGCTCTCTGCCCTACTTCTTACTACTTGACTATCATAATGTATACATATATGGGCCAAAGGTTTGGGCCAGAATGGAATATCTTCTAAATAATTCCAGAGCCATTCAACTTCTTCACCGATCATGTCTAAGGCTATGAACTTAGACTACATTGTGGAGCGGGCGTACAAGTCTGCTTGGACGATTTTCAAGACACTACTCCTCCACCAACGACAACAACATATCCACTTGTGGATTTTATTTCAGTTGACCCGGTGATTCAATTTACATCATTATACCCCTCAATAATCACGGGATATTTATTATAATGCAAAACAAAACTTAAAAAATAGAATATATTGCAGACTGCTGACTACACTTAAAGTGACATTATGATATCTCTGGATGGTTGACATCAGTTGTGGCCACAACCTTTCAAGAATATATATATTTCTCAACCATTCCACTTCTTGTAAGTCTACTTCTTCAAATATCCAACTAATAGAACATTCACCGATATGAAAATTCAAGCAAAATCCTAACATTACTATGATCCTAATATTAAGAACGATCACATAGTTTAGTACGTTTAGTGTATGATTCTAATTTCAGATGGAGTCAAATAATAACCTTTTAGTTCAATTTAAAGTCTTAGATATTTCGAAAAAAATTATAAAAATAATTAAATAATGATTTGAGGAAAAGGGTAAATGATAATTTTGTCTATTGTAGAGTCTTTTAATGAAGGACAAAAAGTTCAATTAATATTTCTAACAACCTTCGTGTTTTTAATATAGTATAGATTTAAAAAGCAATGAAATGAAGCTTAGTTAGGGATATACCTGTCAATGTGGGTTAAGG
The DNA here is from genome assembly GCF_019175385.1 of Lycium barbarum. Classification (NCBI taxonomy): domain Eukaryota; kingdom Viridiplantae; phylum Streptophyta; class Magnoliopsida; order Solanales; family Solanaceae; genus Lycium; species Lycium barbarum. The sequence continues at coordinate 100,912,097 of NC_083348.1, read as the reverse complement.
TCCATTAGCCGACCCAACCCAGTCTGTGATTTGATAGGTTTGGGTTTTAATTTTTGGAGCCCATTTAAGAAGGATTTTTTTTGGTACCATAAATAATGTCTAACATATAGCAATGCCAGCCATTTTTAAAGATCATCTAAATTGATAAGTTAGTCAAGAAAGGAAAAATGTTGTAATTTTTCCAAAATTGAACATAAGAAATAAAATTTTAAAGAAAATATGTCTATCCGATAACATACAATTTTTTGGACGGAAAATTAAGTTTAAATGTCGAAAAAACTTGAAACAACATATGCAGTTTGCAAAATAGAGAACTTAATATTTTCACTCTTGAATGCTATCCTTATTTATGAAATAACTTTACCAATTTCATATACAACAACAATATAAGCTATCCATTTTTTGCCTCCCATGTTGCCGACGACTTTATGACCCGTCCCCCTGTAATTTGTTCGTTTCTCTTTGATTTTTGTTTTTTTTACGTAAAGGTACCTTCAGGTGGGGATTGGTGTTATGAGTTCGCGAGCAAGTTTGTAGCGTCAATTAGAGTACACTACTAATACCCTCTAGTGGCATAATCTTTTTTTGGGGATGCGGATCCGGAGGTTTGGGTCTCTCTGCATCTTCGTTTCTCCATCCACCCAATTGCGGTCTAGGGTTTTGCATTTAAAAGAACATGGCAACCCCACCTGCAGACATTGATTTACCTGAGTTCTACAATCAACATAAGAATATTATACGGATAGTTGAAATTGCATATCCCAAAGATGAGGAAATTCAAAAGCAAGTTGGAACGGGTTTTCTTGCAAATGGATTTATATTTACATGTGCTCATCTTTTTCCTAAGGAGATAACCTATACAGCACGAGTAAGTAGGCTAGAGGAAAGGAACTTTGTAGAAGTCACGACATTGTATATACATGAAGAATGAGATATTGCATTGCTCCATAAGCAAGATGAAGACGAATATGGTGTGTTTGCATCCGGTAATTCATTATCTGTGGGTCAAACTGTGGTGTATATAGGGAATTACGATCTTTTTGTGGAATTAGATTTCATAGAAGAAGAAGAAGAAGAAGAAGAAGAAGAAGAAGAAGAAGAAGGGGGTTTGTTTATGCGCTTGAAGTGAATTAGTCAATATTAGGCTTGAAAAGGCACACATGTTTTGGCAATTTGTTATACAAGTGGTTTAGCAATTTTTTCTGTCATTCATGGTAGATAGCCGAAATCAGCCTAAGTTAATCCTTGAAACAGTAATAAATTTGACCTTTTGAAAACCACCTCAAAGAGCAGCATCAATTTGCTTAAGTTTAAAGAGTAGCCCCTTTTTGTGGAGAGCGAATTTATTGGACAGAAAAAGAGTTGCCTTCACATGTGCTTGTTCTTGGAATCTTCTCTTTTCAAGACCGAGTTGTCCAAGAACTCTCTTTGTCGTGTTTATATGCAGTGTGTGATCACGGTTGTGAACTTTTCCTGTGTCCATAACTTCTAGTAATAGATAGATTTCTTGTAATTAATTCTTTTACTACTTTTAATTTTTCAAATATTACTGCTACATAAAATGTTATTTAAAAAGAACGGCACAATTTTATTATTATTTCATTTAAAAAAAAAAAAAAAAGGTACATTACTAAATTTAGAATAATGTAACTTGGAATTTCAATATTACCCTATGAAAAGCTTTTATAGCCACAAAAGAACACGTTTCAAAAGCTTTATAACCACACATATGTTATGATATATTTGTAGACTTTTTATTTCCTATCTTAAAATGGTTAGGGTGTCTTAATTGGTTGAATTTTTCACGTAGGATTCGATTGGCATTCACGCGCAAGGCTAAAAAAAATAAATTGAAACTCACCATATATGTTATGTAAGTCAGATTGTTTTTTATAGACATACTTTAGGCCAAGTTCAGGGATTCAATATGATCAACACTTAGTTGAGGTGTCAAAATGGAAAAAGGGACAAGTTTAGGAGGCCACTTATGCATTAAGCCTATTAATAATGACATCGCATCAAACATTTTAGAATATTTTATTTTAAAATGAAGAAATATAAAATTATACATGAAATGGATCTAACAATGAACATTTATTTCAATCAAAGCCTAAGATAAACTTTTGCAACACCTTTAATGTACAGTTGGTCCCTAAAGTTTGTGGGGTCGATGACAATGTATCAAAAGAAGTTTCGGGATTCAAATGATTCTTTTATTTTTGTTCAAGATAAAAGTAGCATTATTAATTAACTGTTAAGAGTAGATGGTTTGTTTGCGGTACATCTATTTGGATAACACGAAAAACAATACTAAAAATAGGGTTAAAATCGATCAAAAAATCGAACGACCAATTAAACAGAGGACCACTTGAACTGCTACCCCTAAATGACTAGTGCATATGTCATATATACTCACTCCACGAGGAAAGCGAGATATTTCTATAACTGGTACGTCACGGTGAAGATCTTTTTTAAAAGTCATTTTTTCTACATCCACTTCATTGTTTCAAAAGTAACTCATAACTCGATACTTGGATGTTTCATCACATGTATGGTCTTTACAGATGAGATCATTCTCTACAGGTAGAGTTATGTAATTCACACATGGAAATGTAACTTGACCAATCAAAACTGATCCCACCAAAATATCGTAATTGCATATATTCAGCACAGTTTGACCCCCATTTAATGAACCATCGAGTAGAAACATAGCATATTCGTAATCTGTTGAATTTGCAAAATACCATTCCCGCTCTTCAATCTCTACCTTCAGACGTGTTGATTGAGTATGACTTCTATTGTAAGTGACGAACGGTTTGAGTGGGTTCTACCAGAAATGGAGGGGAGTGTTGTGGTATATTACTATAGCTTATAATATTACAATGAAGATTCGGAGGAAGATGACAATGAAGATTCAGAGGTAGATCCGGAGACAGACTCTTTAGGTTGTGGAAGTGGATTTTCTGTATCTGAAGATGGACCGGTACTAACTTGTTTTCATGTGTTTAAGAGAGCGATGTCTAAAGATGTTATCAAGGGACGGATGCTTGATAAGGCTGAATTCTATGGTACTGAGTTAGTGTATTATAAACGTGAATGGGATATTGCACCGCCGAAAATGACTGGGATAACAAGTTGCGAATGTGCTCAACTTGCAATAGATTACTCATCATAGTGTTGGTCAACTTGTGTTGCATTTAGGGAATCCCAAAAGTACTTGGGATCATTCGTAACTGAATGAATTGATTTCCCTATAATAGTGCGACTTTACCTCAAGACAATCTTCTTTGTAAAGGGTGTGATTCCACTAGCTTAGTGGTCACGTCCAAGTATAGGGTTTTAGGTGAAAACATTATCCCAAAAAAAAGAAAAAAGAGCTTAAGGGTTATTGCACGCACCTCAATCACACCAAACTCTCAATCGTAGAAATATGTAACTTTCATATTGACTTTGGATCTTCTGGCGACACCTGTGTTTGATCTTGAAGGAAATATTGTGGGAATGATGATGGCGGTGCATAGTCTCAAAACATTTTCTGTTCATTTTGTTGCCTTAGATCGTGTTCTTAAAGATTATTTAGCACAAAAGTCGACCATTCATGTTGTTGCGTCAGATCGTGTTCTTAAGAATTCTTCAACACAAAAACAGCTTCACTGGAAAATTAAACGTATTAACACTTGGCTGTTTCAGATGCAGCATTATCAATACCCTAAATAATTTGTATAAGTAATTTTTTTTGGTTGACTTTTAAGTTAATTCTTGCATATGGTTGGTGTTTTGTCGATTGTTAGTGAAATCTTATTACTTGATAAAATTGACATGGTGATTTTTTCTGTAGGCTGGTTTCAAGAGATATATTGAAAAACCTAAAGGTAAGTTATGCCCTTTCTTGTACTTTGATATTTTGACATCTTGAGAATAGATAGATTTCTTGTAATTAATTCTTGTACTACTTTTAATTTTTCAAATATTACTGCTACATAAAATGGTATTTAAAAAGAACGGCAAAATTTTCTTATTAGTTCGTTTAAAAAAAAGGTACATTACTAAATTTAGAATAATTTAACTTGGACTTCCAATATTACCCTATGAAAAGCTTTTATAGCCATAAAACCACATGTTTCAAATACTTTATAACCATTCATATGTTACGATATATTTTTAGACTTTTTCTTTTCTATCTTAAACTCTGTCTTGTCTAACTATGACATATAAGTTAGATCGGAGCGAGTAATATAAAAATAGTAGTTGATCAGGGAAAAAAATAGAACCCCTCACCAAAAATCTTACATTTTCCATTCACATGGAACTGTGTTGCATGAAACAAGAGATATCTCTTACACCTCTAACGGAAATCTTTTGAAGATTCCTCTAATGTGCACTTTTGGATGCTGCAAGTTTGAGTTTCAAGGGACTACTTGGTAAAATGTATGTTGTACTGATGATAAATCCATTATCTCAAGCAAATCCAGTAGCATATATTTCAATAAAACCATCCTCCTCATTGATAAATTGGATTTTCATTAACCAAGCAAGTGGCTCACATTTGTTGTAATCATTCAACTCAGGAATTTATTTGGAGTATTATATATGGTACTACTAAATATACTACTTTTCTATTATACTTTGCACTTGTATACATGAATTTCTAGTATTTTAAGTATAAGGGTTCCATTGAGCAAGGAAAAGAGAGGATTATTACTTCAAGTTATGGTGATGCACCATTTCACAGATAAATGTGCCAACATTCATATGGCAAATTTGAAAGTAAGACCAATATGCTATACAAGCCATTCATCAAATCAGAAGAAGATTACATGAAGTGATTTGAAACTGCTTTCTGTTGCATCAATGATCAGTATGAACTCGAAAGTTCCAAACAAGAGTTACATTGAATAATAATTTCATTTTTACTGATGTATGGTCACACATTTAGCTGGACGGATATTCACAATGACTTTACATTAGCTTTTCTGGTTTATTAGTTATTGCCCTCATCTCCTGCCGGTTTCATCCAAGACTGGAGCTTTTTGAGAGCAAAGATCATGGTGACTCATCGAATACCATCACCTACAAAGCAAAGAGGTCATTGAAATAGAAGAAAATATTATCCATCATATACTACATTGTATTATATACATAAGAACGAAAAGAAATTTACTCAACAACACTTTGAAAAATCAAAATCTACACTGAACAAGAACTGTGGTTCTTAGATAGATTGAACAACTTTGTAAGCTCTCAAATATTCTGCTCCTCAACATAATCACCCCCCCCCCCCCCCCTCCCCAATTAAGTTCTTAGATGTTTTCTGAAGTTGAAAGTGAAATGTTAGGCAGTCTTGGCAGGTTTAAGGTATTATAGTAAAGCAGTATCAACAAAACATTTAGCCGTTGGAAGTCACGTTGATATATTTTGCTCTAAACTTTATAATATCTCCAGGCATATCTTTTATGTTGCTTAATGTAAACATTGGTGGATATTAGTAAACAAATTGTACTTCTCTGCCCATGCATATGATCTCCTTACAAGTACCTACAACAGCTTTCTTCTGCTTCTTTGTCCTTGTTGTTTGTTATCCATCAGGCTGAAGCCTGATATTATGCTACGGAATCAGAATCAACAAGGTTCAACAACCTTTGTTCTAAATAAAGCCAGAGCCGTATTTTAACATCTTTAATAACATTAATAGTTCAAAACTTCCAACCCACTGTAACTCTAAATCCCATCATAAAAGCTCCCCAAGAACACGGTCAACTGTGGTATCGGCGAAGCTGAACGGAGATTTCTATATGAGCAGAGAACAGGCTTGTGAGCCAAAGTACTCTACAAAAATGACCAGCCTAATCCCATAGGCATCAGTACAGAGTTTGACTAGGAAAGAATCCAGTAATAAATGATCTAGGAAGGCCGTAGCATGGACCCAAACCAATTGGACTCGATATCTTAGAGGGCAAATATTTGGGCACAAACCAAGCATAGACTAATTTTCCTAGCCAAGCATAAACCTGAATGGACCGGCCAATTAGGCCAGTGTCCACTCTTACCCAGAACCTAGACAGTGAGTGGAATAATCCAAAAACCGTTATTGAACAATTTCGGAAATCTTTTTGATGCCATTTTGGACATCTTTCTTTTATAACCAAGAAATACCGGAGCGATGCATGGTTTGAAACTCTGTGGATAATGGCCGACCTCTTATACATAGGACATCTTATATCTCTAACACCCTCCTGTACCTTGGTTCACACTGGATTGAAGATCGGACTTTCAGGTAAAAGAACAAACTTACCAAAGTTGACCCTGACGCCATGAAAACGAATCTAACCATCTCTCTCCCAAACGTTGAGGCAATGTTGCAGTAGCCAACACCTTTATAAGCCCTTTAAGAAACTTTTGTACACTCATACAAATCTCTAATACAAAACCAACTCTACCAAGTAACTATATTAGCCGATTGTACCAAAATTTTCTAGAACACCTTCAGATTTCAATAGAATAGCACAAGTGTTTGAAGCGCTTCGTCTTTTTATATTCTCATCTTTTATACTACTGCTTTTAACTGAAATGCTCAACATACAGTTGTAACGTTATATTTTCTACAGTAGATCTGATCAAACTAATTCTCCAAACCTATAGATACTTCGCCTCTCTAATCTTTTTTCCTTCTTGCTCTCTAGTGGCATTGTTGTTCAATGATCTGGAAAAGCCTAAACAGTAAAGTAAAATATACAACACATGATTTTTTGCCTTGATAAAATTCCATAATCATAGAAAAGAACAAATGTGATGCATAAACAAATAAGGGTAACCAAATTTATGAAAAACTTAAAATAGCTACAAGCGCTACGCTTCCTCCATTGCATTTGAGTGTTGGAAAAGTTGGATATTGTCTCGCACTGGATAAATATCATATAGCCCTCTACTCCAATTTATATTACACTCTTCTCATTTTTTGGATGTTACAAATTGTTTGACACCATTCCATTTATTTACAACTTTCACTAATTCAGACGTTAAACTATTGAACTTTTAAACTTTAATGTGATGTTTTCTCTATCAAACTAGCTTTTAATTATTACTTTAATATTTTCATGCACCATCACTAATATAATATGCATTTCCAATTAATAATTTGAACTTTGCGCCTTACCGTCATATAGGATAAGTATTAATTGTGTCCAATACCAATAAGTATGCATGCCTCATATTCAACATATCCTTAAGGCGTGCCTCATATTCAACATATCCTTAAGTCCTCAATATATCCTTCTCTTAGTTTACTCTCTCACATGGTAACCGAGTCCCTACGATCTTGGTAAAAAACTCAAGTAGGATAATTCCGTTCAGTTACTTTCTTTCAATTATCAAAGGCAGAGCAATTTAAACTGTTTATCTTACACATTACTGTAATTTTGTCAAATTTATGAATGCAACTTTGAGTGGTTTTCTGCAGCTTGTGAAGGCACAGTAGATCGTTAACCACATCAGTTGATACTGCTATAGAAAAATAAAGACATGAATAGTTTGCCCCGGAAGGAATTGCTTTAGCATATAATGGACCAACTTCAACACAAAGTCAAACAAGAATATTTATTGAGTATCCATTTAATGTAAGAGTAAAAGGACATCACAATTACCTTGCCGCATACTGGACAGTTGTCACTTCTCTCCATCCACTCATATATGCAACCCAAGTGGAAATGGTGGGAGCATTTTGTCATTATTTTTGGGTTTTCTTCTGTATATTCTGAAAAAGATAGAGTATCATCAAGATCAAGAAATTAATAGTCGAGATATTCCTGAATTTTGGTAAACATTGAACTAAAATATAAAATGGAAACCAAATTGTTTTAGAAGACAAATAAATCATAGGAGCAACTAGTGTACTATATTTCCTATTGCAGGCCAGAAAGAAAATGTTCTTACAGTTATTTTAGCAGATGGAGTGCATGAATCACCCTGTAATGAAGTGCAATAAGATGGATCATAAAACACCTAAAGCATGACCTACCTTCAAGACATGTCGGGCAGACATCTTCATCTTCTGAAGAGTAACAAATTTGAGTAAATTCAGTAGTTGTTTTAGCTGTTGGGAGTTTCAAGGATTTGGAATTGTATTCTTTTGATCCTTCTTCACACACAGACTTCTCCTTCCATTTATTACCCATACTCAGGGATTCGGAATCATCATCATCAATATCACTTCTTCGTAGTGGTTCAGTTTCCTCATGTGAGTGACTTGAGCCTTTCTCCCTTCTTGAGACTAGTCCATCTCGTTGCAACCGAAAGTATCTGGGATCGGCATCGTAAGGAAGTGGTCTCGGAGGAGAGCGGTACATATCAGATAGTGAGTTATCAAGGGATGCTGTAGAACTCAAAGATGTTGTACCTCGAGGGGATGAAGTAATGGCATGTTGTTCTCCTCTATGAAACAAAGATGTATACTGCACGAGAAAGATGGAGTGCTCTAAATTCTATGGCAATGAAGGAAGTCTTGATGTTGATTACTGTTCTAAGATAACGTGCTTACATATTTAAGTCCAAATAATAGCTACTGAAATGATTTTGCAGTATTTAATTCTTCATGTTCCATGTATGATCTTTTAATGAACAGTCACAGAGAAATCATAAAGTTGTCTCGTGTACAAGGCTTCCCGAAGTTATGTAATTTAACCATAATTGTAAGCTATCCCATGCCTGAGTTTTTGCAAACAAGCCCCCACAAAGCTAACCAACTTTAGGTAACATTTCAGCGCAGTTCTGTTTCAGAAGAAGTCAAAGAAAATGACCCTAAGTCTGTCTACTCAAGGCAACTAAGCGAGAGTTTCTGATTGTAGACTGCCAAATATAAACAATATTGCTAGAAAGTGACCAGTTATGTGCTCAAATAGCAGAGCGATATGACAAGTTCAATTAGAACCACCCTTAAGTAGATTAGGAGACATACAGTTTGATTATTCAAAGAAAAGTTAAAAGTGAGATCAGCTATGATTTGGATGTACTGAACAATAGTGCGAAAAAACATGCATACCACGTGCAAGAAGTTTTGAACCAAAGATCGAAGGCATATGCAGTTCCTATATATTGAGCTGTTTGGATTGGCAAAATCTTCGCATTCATCTCGCAAGCAGCAACAAAGTGCACCCATGATGCTCTCTTCAATCAAATATCCGTAACTCAAAAACCTTTCATTGGCAATCCTCCAAGTCTTGTTAGAATAGGAACTACGGAATTTGCAATTGGGCACCTTATCTCTTCAGGAAACCCTGAATGAGTTGATGCCCTTCGTGACCAAGACCTTAAGAAAAAAATTGTAAAAAAAAAATTGCTGCTTTTCACCTGTACAGGTAAAGAACAACTATGATATAAGGACTGATATGTATATATACATGGATGGTCTGCCTCGAATGACACATAATTCTTGCAAAATTGCAGCTTCAGATGAATGAGAAAGGATGAATTACAGAGGTCCCCAGTATATGAAATGAAAAAGCTTTCAGATTAAATCCGATATATGAGCGTGCAAAAATCAGATTAAATTTGATAAAAAAAAAAAAAAAGCTTCTTTGGGATAATCCATCTGCCTAGCACCCGACAAAATTGCAAAAATCTTACTTTTAAAACACCAAACAGTATGCACGAAATAAAATGGACACTATTATGTCCATGGAATTACAGAAAAGAATTTTCTTAATTCCTATTTTAAAATCCACTTGTGTGAACTTAGCATCTCACACTGCTAACTACAGTAGATTGAGTCAATGTAAATCTAGTTAATTTATGATGAATCTCAAAATATTGACTACATTATCAAAAGGAGCAAACTTGATATAGAAAATTCACATAACCAACTCCAAAATAGTTTAGGATTGATATCCTAATTTGGAGCAAAGGATTCATTCACAGAACAGCACTAAAAACAAAGTTAAACCCAATAAAGAAACAAGAATATTGTTATTGTCATCTTAATTTCTTTATTAAGAAGCAAAGGAATCCCCCATACCAACAGTTCAATTAAAACAAACAAAAAAAATGATCAGCTAAAGAACATCACAGAATTCAAGATTATTCACACAAAAAGATTCAAGAAATTGCATTTTTTAGCCCCCCCAAAAAAAAGAACTTTATAGTGAAAATCTATGCATCAACCGATTTAGATAATACCCATTTCAGGTCATTAGATTTACAACCGATTGAAGCTACCATCAGTTGAAGGATAATAAAAAAGAGTGTAAAATAAACTGAAAAAAAATAAATAAAGAAAAGTACCTTAAAATTGCGTAGATTACGGGAGATAATATTATAGAGAGAGAAAAATAAAAATTAGATGGATGATTCTATTCTTTGGATTTGGAAGACATTAAGCCTAGAATTTAGAGGTCAAAAGCTCTTTTGATTGTTTCTATGTACACATTTAACAATGTTCTTGGTCTTTTAGCCAATTAAAGTTACCCCAAAATCCAATGCATGATTAGTGCAAAAAAAAGTAAAATAATATAGTGGGTGAGATGTAAATAGTATAGTAGTACTGGGATATATATTGTCACTATAATAAAATACTCCATCCGAAGTAAAAAAAAAAAAATACTTGACCCAAAATAAAAATTATTTTAGGAATTCAAGATAAAAGTTAGTATTTTTTTTCCTACTATGCCCTTAAATTGTAGAATTTAGTGTTCAATTCTCAAAAACACATCTAATAAATAGGCGTAATTTAATAAACTATAGTTACCTTTTATTTATTTATTTTTTTTTTTAATGGACGTGAAAAGAACTAAAGCTACACATATTTTGGAACGGAGAGAGTATTTTATCTAATACTCGCTCCAATTTATTTTACTTGTCATGTTTCTTTTTCAAGTCCCTTAAGAAACATTAACTAAATAAGTAATTTCTAATTTATTATTTTATCTCAATTTGATAATACTTTTTTTTACCACATTAATCTCTCTACATTTACTGAGTAAGAATAGGTAGTCGCGTTTATACTTTCTTGCGAGTAGACGCATTGATCTTTAATTTCTTGTCCCTTGATTTCTGCGAGTATCTGTTTGCACAGAATGATTTATCATGGCTTATTCACTTTCGTTGTTTTCATTTTCATAATTGCTTTGAATTGTTTGCCCGTATCTAACCTTTCCTATGTCTTTTCTTCAGCCGAGGGTCTTCCGAAAACAGCCTCCCTACCTAAGGTAAAGGTAAGGTCTGCGTACACTCTACCCTCCTCAGACCTCACATTATAAGATTCATTGGGTATGTTGTTGTTATTGTTACTGAGTAAGAATCAAAATGAAGATTAATAATAACAATTTTTATTTTTATTTTTTAAAAAGAATAACTATTTCGAACCAGTTATTTTTAATAAGCACGATAACTAGAATGACTGAGGGAGTAGTACACCAATCTAGACTATACTTAAAAGACAAATAGAGTAATCCTGATTTAGTACCAGAGATTAAATATTTTATCTTATTGTGTTATGACTTTATTATATTGTTTAATCGACCACTAATTTTTTTAATAAAGAGAATAAAGTTGGCTTAAGAGTGAGATTAAACTACTCGTAGCAGTACTTTGTTGTAGGTAGCGACATTTTAAAGTAAAGATGAGGTCATTATCATTAAACTTTCTGCAATTGCCGACACTAATGCACTGGGTTTTGTTTGAATTATTCTTTGTTTTGTTGATGGGTGGGATATGTAGTGATTAATACTTAATTCAATAAATGATTTACTTGTCACAAACTTTCATTTTTTAGCTCCAAAAATTTATATCTATATCTATATATAATATAAAGCTAGACATAGATAAGTTGATGTGGCACCTCTCTATAGCCACCATTGCTATTTATCTTTTATCTCCTTTTTTTTAACATTTTTTGCATCATTCTTCTCATTGATTATATTCAAAAGCCTATGTAAAGGCAATAAAGAATTATAATAAATAATTGAGAACAATGAAGAGTCATAGTATGGGCACCGTTACCTACAAAGTGAAGAACAAGGCTCCGAGGCAATAAAGAATTGCAGTAATAAATGATAATGAAGAGTGGTAGAGTCATTTTGAAACTGAAGAAGTTTATTCTTTTCCTGGAATCTCCTCTGTTCCTTCTATAGTTCTATTCCTCCGTTTTCTGCCACAAACAATCTTCTTAATCTACCTTTTCCTTTCTTCTTCCCATTTTCTTTTTAGGTAGATTTTGTGTCTTGCAATGTACTTGAAACCTTTTCCAGAAATGCTTAAAATTAGAAGTCAACTGTTATTATTCTTTTTTGTTTTTGTTTCCCATTTCCATTAATTTAAGTTGGGAATGTTATATTGTTGATCTTTGTTTGAGGTCTTTCCTAATTTAATTATTGAAAATTGGAATATTACATGTGCTTAGAGTGTTGGTTTCTAGTGTTTCGTTCTTCCACTTTTTCTATGATTTTTTTATATTTTATTAACTTTAGCTTTGTTGATTATTGCAGGTTACTCGGTTTGTGAATTTGCTGATTTGGATTATTTTTGCTTTAAAGATATTGTTAAAATTATTCCGCAAGTGAATTTTTAAGTCTATTATGAAAAACGATAGTTACATCGCTCATTACTTTTTGGGAGGACTTATTTGCTTCTTCTTTTCATGCTGGCACACATAAAATCCTATCAGATCAAGCATTTACTGCTACTGATCTGAAGATAATTGTTATATCCCGTATTTTGCACATTCGGATAATTTGAAATAATTGTGACTAGTAAAAGATAAGGCAATATTTTAATCCTATTTAATACATAAGTTGTTCATGAAAATATTGATGCGGAAATATTGAGGAAGGCTAAGGGCAAAATTGAAAATTTAAAAAATAGTTTCATGAATTGCAAATATTAGTCATAAGTAATTGGGCTTGAAAAAAATCAAAAAAAAAGAGGCCCAAAGGGGGGCCGGCCATAGGGGGATGGGCCAAGGCCCATGTGGAATTTAAATCCTAGTAATAAAAGAGAGGGCCACTACTTAATCATCACATTTCAAGAACCTTCAAGAAAAAGAAAATTGAGAGCAAGAAAGACAAGGGTTTCGGCCAAGAGGAAAGGAGAGAAAAAAAAAATTGAAGCCTTCAATCTTTGATCCAAAAATTATATTTTTCTAGTATTCTTGCTAATTCAAAGGTCCTCTTCAACGTGGTATAAGTATTAGAGCAAGAAAACTACTTTTGTGGCAAGTCCAATAATTCTAGTCAAGTGAAAAATTGAGGAAAAATGTAAGAATTTCTCTTCTTTTATATGTTATGCAAGGTTTATGTATGTTGTAGTATGTAGAAATGAATAAAAATCATGAAACTATGCATGTTGGTGTTAGCCGTGTAAATGTATGTTGTGTAGGAAAGATGAACAAATTTTTATGTAGTAATTTGATTGTTGTTAATATGTATTGTATGATGAAAATGAGAATTTGATGATTTAAGTTGAAGTTGGGACTAGTGTGGGTTGTTTTGGAAGCCACCGTGGCCGTTAGTGTAGTTCTTGTAATTGTGAGAATGATGTTGCTAATGTGTGTGTTGTTGGGATAGTTGATGAATTTGGGGACAAGAAATGCATTGTTGTTGTTCCTAGGGAAGTTGGGGAGATTTCGGGTGGAGTATGGTGTGTTGGTGGAATTGTTTGAATATTGTATAAATTGTTTGAAATGTTCTTGAATTGTGTTTGAATGATCTCGAATTAGTAATGAATATGTGAGCGTTGATATTGGCTTGAATGTACGTAGTTGAATTGAATGTTGATAAGCTACGTAGAGAAGAAGGTTACTAATGTTAGAATGCGTTTTAAATTGATTGTTGATGTTATTAGTATGGTTGTTGGTATTGTTGTGGATGTTTTGGCCGAGTAAAATTCTCGGGGATGTTAAATTTACAGGGAAGATGCTGCCGAAATTTTTGTAGACAAGTGCTAATTAGAATTGAATTTCTAAGTACTTGTAGCTAATGTTGGGTAATTAATAACGTTATTGTAGATCGTGGAGAGCCCGAGACTTGAATTGCGATTAGCTTAGGAGGCGAGCGAGGTATGTAAAGCGTAACCTTTTCTTCTTTGGCATGATCCTTATGAAATAAGTATATGATGAATATGTATGGTTTCGGAAAGATTCTTATTCTTAGAGCCACTAGGATGGCTAACGTTCTTGATTTCCCATAAGCTGTTCCGTATGGTTTTGATATGTATCCATAATGTCCGATGATGTGTATTTATGATGTCCGAAGATTGGCCAATATGTTTCCGAATAGCATTTGAGAAACAAATGATATGACTATAGTTTTGACCTTCCAAATGTTAACACATTCGACTGTTCCATCGAAACTTTGATATATTTTGATACGTACATATGATTCTAAAAGTACTATTTGATTTAATCCATAACGATAACCGAAAGGTACTTGATATGATTTTGACCTTGATTTTCCAAAAATGGCTTCCGAAATGCCTATAGAACGTTTTGTACTTCAAACGCTCGTAACTTTCTCATACTAAGTCGGATCGACCCGAAACTTGTTTCTGAGCCTTCAGGGGGTCGGTAAGTATACATATCCATTGAGTCTTGATTTATGTGCATATGGTTTCTCATTACTCTGCTCGTGCATACTACTATGATATCGTTCACCGGGTCCCGGGCCGGTTTTGTTATCGTGCGCACTATGTTATATTCGGCAGTATGATGTGTTACGGTTCCCGAGTTCCTCGACATAGGGCCGGGTACCGCTTATATACGGCGTTATGATGTGATATGGCATATGATGTGTTATGATGTTGTGATATGTTATGATGATACGATATGTTCGGGTTTGTACGGAGATTTGAAACCTTCTGGAGTATGATGTGTTGTGGCGCCAGCGTCGGAGTGGCGACCACGTTCCTGAGCCCTATGCATGACTCTTATATTTGCATTATTTGTGTCTTAAAAACGAGCTCTCGGCATATTGATTTTATTCTTATTTTCCATACTTCGTATTTCCGTTATGACTTTGGATAGTATATTTCATGCTTTACATACTCAGTACCTATTTCGTACTGACCCCCTTTCTTCAGGGGCTGCGTTTCATGCCCGCAGGTACAGACGTTCGTTCTGGTGACCCGCCATTGTAGGATACATATTCTGCTACTTTGGAGTGCTCCCTTTGATCCGGAGCCCATATTTTGGTACATATCTTTTGTTGTACATGTTTCTGTGTATATATATATGACTATTTGGGGTACGGCGGGGCCCTGTCCCATCATATGTTTCTGTTGTGGTTTGTAGAGGCCTGTAGACGTATATGTGGGTCATGGGTCATCATTGTTCGTTTATGTCTGTGATCGGTGTCTTAAGCGGTCCGTTTGCTGTGATGGCCGAAACGGCCTATATGTGTGTGTCTGGACATATATATTTTGGGCGATGTGTTTTCCGCCAGCCTCGTCGGCTTCTGTATGATATTTTGCTATATATGACCGCTTAAGACGACATCTGATTTCAATATGTGCATAACTTAATGTATGCCGAATGCGGATAAGTCCTTGATATACCGATTTGGTAAGTGAGTGTGTATGGGTGTCCAGCTAGGGCACCAGTCATGGCCCATGGGGATGGGTCGTGACAATAATATTGCATGGACTGTTTTAGAGCAGATTAAGAGCATTTACTGCTACTGATCTGATGATAATATTGCATGGACTGTTTTAGAGCAGATTAAGTTTAAGGAGAAGGAGAGGAAGAGTTGCGACAAGGTTCAAAATCTACACTTTTTTTTTTAGTAAAGTTTACCCACTAAATACATAAGTGTATATATGTAAATACTTCTTCATATACGTAGATATGTAAGACTTAGTTATATTTTTCGATTTACAATTGAATGGAGAAAATATGTGATCAAATAGTCTATAACATTCTTACATGCTGTGCTTGGAAATTTTTATTTTCCTATATGTGTTTTTTTTTTTTTGTAATATTGCTAATATTTGTTCTTTATATTTCCATGCAGGAATATATTAGAAAAAATGAACGTGATTAAAGATTCTGAAGAAAGAACTTGAATCAGAATTGGAAAAACTAACTACGTCTCTTTCACTTTGGGAAATGGTAATTTTGTGTAATTTTCTATAAAATAGTTTAAATCTTATGACTGAATAGCCTATTTCCTGATGTTTTTGCCCTAATTGTTTGGAATTGACTATATTTCGTTTTCTTTAGATTTAACAATATTATAGAAACCATTAAAAAACTAAAAGTTATCTTAAATTTTTTCTTTCAATATATTAAAAAGTGATACTTTCACTATTTTCATTTAAAATTTTAAGCGTAGTATCTTCTCTAATTTTCCTTTATCTTATACCTTTTGGAAATAAAATAATTCTCCTATATATATATATATATATATATATATATATATATATATATATATATATATATATATATATATATATATATATATATATATATAACAAATGAATAAAGAATATAATAACAAGGATGAAAACAATGAAAAAGGACAAAACTTCCTTGTGTTTATGTTTTTTTTTTTTTTTTTAAATTATTCTGAAATTAATATTAAGAAAACTATATGTTGTGTTGAATTTTTTTCTCTCTTTTTCTAAATTGAACTGTTCAATATGATAAATATCATTTATTTATTTTTTGGTTTAATATGATACATGATATCATCCAATTATGGCTAATGTCATATAAGACACATTATCTTGATTAATCATCTAAATTCATGTATTGAGAAAACACTTGCATTGTAATCAGAATTTTTATATTATTGAGAAAAAGTATATAGTGTATTTTGTGAAGGTGAAGACTTTATGCCTTCATATTTAAAACGCGGAAGAAATGAAGGTTGAAAATATTCTTTCAATTAATGAGAAGTTAAAATGACTCATATCATTCGGCATATGCTTCTATATATGTAAGTGGATACAATATCTCTCCATTTCCTGTCACATTCTCATCAAGTCTAGATTTTTTATTTCTTTTTTACTGTCTTTTGCTTTTTATAAGTGCAAGAAATGGATGGAAGGCTATGATTTCGCTCAAAGAGATGGAGATAAACTTGATCAAAGAATATATAAATATTAGTTTTTTTTATAATAATTATAACAATAAATTCAGTCATAAATAATTTTCTTTAACAATCGCACGAAGCGCGAGCTAATTCACTAGTATATATATAATCAACAAACATCAGAAAATAAAAGCCTTTTATTTTGTTTTTTAATGCATAAAATTTAGGGGTACAACACTTAATATCGGTGGGGAGTGCAACACTTATCTAAACCCTACTATGTTAGTTAGTTATATATATATATATATATATATATATATATATATATATATATATATATATATATATATATATATATATATAAATTGAAAGTATAATACTACAAAACTTAAAATTTTAAACCATCAAATATAAACCATGAATCCACTTATATTTATGGCATTGGAAAATTTTAGTTATTTAACTGAAAGAATCTGTTACTAAAACAAGCTTATTTCTCATCTCATACTTTTAGAGTTTGTTAGTGAAATTCCATAAAAGAAAAAAAATGAACGATATGCATATGAAAAGGAAAAGTTAGGCAGTTCATCCATGTCAATCATTCTCGTTCTTTTTTCTTTCCATCCATGTCAGTCATTCTCGTTTTTTTTTTCTTTCTTCTTTTAGTACCCCAGGAATCAAGTTTTGTTGAATTAAAACCTTTTTAAGCCCTCAATCTTATTCCAATTTGCTCTTTCACCTCAAACTTAATTTATCTTCAAAAAGTCATATTCGTATTACTTTTTTTCAGAAATCGTCATATCTACACTTTGCCAATTATTCATTGATAATGAAGGCTAGTAAGTAATTTAATGTTCTTTTTTATTCGCTAGATAGCTTAAAATTAAATCGAAAGGGTCTCCTTTTATTATTTTATTTTCTCTCTCTCTCTTTTATCAAATTAATTAAAAAAAAATATTAATGAAAGAAATAACAATCAGATCTAGCAAAAAAATAAATGGATCGCCGGTACTTCACATCTGTCGAGTGTTTTGGAGGGTGCATGACAACAACTAGGATGGGAATAGGATTGTAGTATTAGTGGTGGTAAACAATGGAGGAAAAATGTATAGACTTACTAAGCACCCATTGCACATAAGTGATGGTAGGTGCATTGGTTCTGGAGCGATAGTTAAAGTTGTTGCGTGCAAGGGATATGGGTTCGATCCTCAATTAGAGCATTTTCATTTTTTTAATGAAATGCTGGCTTTAAGCATTTTCATTTTTTTAATGAAATGCTGGCTTTAAAGCATTTTCTGTTTAGGTCTACTGGTTCTTATTTCTTAGTAATAATAAATAAGTCTTGTTTACTGCTGGCTTTCCTTTCTCAATTAGAACATTACCTTACTTTTTTTAGATTCCTCCCCTCTATAGTCTACTTCAAATAACCATCTTTAACACATTTAGCGATATTTAAATATTTTGAATGTTTATAGATTAAAAAAACTGTCATTTACAAACATAAAACAATTAAAAGAAAGAGTAATGAACTAAATTAAACTAATAAAAAAGATTTAATGAAGAGGGTTTATAAGGCAAACCGGGCAATAAACAATGTCAACATAGACCAAATCAAATTAAACTAAATAGAATAGATCATCTCAACAAATATCCTTTGCATGTCTTACTAAGAATTATTAAAGAGACAAATCTACTATGGATGACGTGTAAAGTTTAAGTAAAATTACTAATGCTAGTGCTAACAGAGTAAATAATTTGACTTGGCCCATGTTCTAGACATCATGAAGCTGTAGAAGCGCCTTACAAGCATAACAAAATTATAAAATTGAAGAGAAAATGCTACTGAAGAAGCTTAAACAATGGACCTCTGCGAGGTTCTAAACCGGCTTAACCACTTGGTCACAATATTGTATAGCTTCAAGTGAATCTTACTTTCGTAGGTAATTGTTGCTTCACTTTTTTAAATGACACTCGCCTTTGTATAAGATACAATTTTTTGACGAAACGGATTCAGTTTGAACACCTATTTTTAAGTGGGTTCGTCATAGGTCTAAACATTTAGCTTTCTCTTCACTATCCTAACGTGAACACAATCGTGTTTTCATTCTTGCCGATTTGCCTTTTTGACGACCACCGTTTGTTACTAAAGGCAAGCACCCAAGATCTTAAAATTCTGGATCCGCCACTGAAAACACTAATGTTGACGGAAAAAGAAGAACTAAAAAGCTATGATTTTTTTTTATAATTAGTTATACTTATATTGCTATTTTGTAAATATTGTCTTTCGTTCATAATTCATCAATGACATAAATCGTAACACTACGATTTTGTAAAGTTGTAGCTCTTTTTACGGCGGACTAAATAATATAGGCATTTTATTCAAGAGGACAAACAGATAACTTGCTACAATTTTAGAATGAGAAAATTGGAGGGTTACATTTCTAAAGATAACATCAATAACTGTCATTTTACTTCACAAAACATATGAAGTTAATCACTTAAGGATGCAATTTAAGTTTATGAAACATCATAAGGTAAGTTATAGAAAAACTTGGGAGGATTGCTTAGCTATGATGCATTGTGAAGGCACTTATCAAAATAATAAAACAATTAATATATGAGGCTCTAAAGCCATTTGACTTTTAACAAACACAGTAATCTATGATACAAATATTTGAAGTGGGTGAGCAATAGAAGCTTCGTCCACTGATGATGATCGAGTTAAATTGCTCCAGTTTATTTAAAATAAACTTCACCGCAAGGCCTAATGACACACTTTTTTGATAAATATGTCCGCAAAACAAACTCCTCTGAAGGAATATAATATCTTGACAAATATAAAATAGTTTTGCAATGAAAGCATAAGTAAGAAACACTTGCAAATGTGGAGTCGAGAAACTTAAATTTGCAGTTTCAAGAGTGTGCACGAAGTTATATATTCTTGTTCCAGTGCCTCACACTTTCATGTTGAAGGGAAAAATGTAACATTTTTTGTCAAGGAGATAGTTCTAGGAGAGGGAAATAGGAGATATATCGGATTATGAAGTGTTTGTACAACCAAGCAGCAGTTGAAGACTTTCATGAATTTTAAATGTGTAACATTTTCAATCATGGTAATGTGTAAAAAGTAAAAAAAATAAAAATAGTGCAATAATTAATTATTAGAAATCTAACGATGCTCAAAATGTCAAAAGAATCAATGTATAGAAAGGTAATTTACCTTTTTCTTTTCGACAAGTAAAAGTGCCTTGAGTTTCTTGTAATCACCATTCTACAAAAAATTACCTTGTCAAATAAAAAAAATTACCTTGTCAAATAAAATAAATTACTTATAAAAAATGAAAAGATATTGATATTGTCAAACCTCAAAGGTAATAATAGTGTCAAACTTGAAAATTAAGATTCATGATATATATTCTTCATCAACAATTCTTTTCCTTTTTTTGATGAAGCAAGGTCTTGTTCTTTCCCCTTAAAGCTTTTTTCAACATTGAACAATGAATAGTAAATTAAAACCTATCCTCTCGACCAAACACCATCATGCCCAAAACTTCTCCTTTATTGTTAAATTAGACAATTTGCCCGCGCTTCGCGCGATGTAATAATTTATTTCCTGAATTTAATAACCTTTTTATAAATTTGATCAAGTCACATATATATTTATATGTGTGTGTGTTTTCCAGTCACAAACTGTAGTAAAACTTTTGATTTTTTAATTAAAATATACATGAAACGAAAGAAAGAAACTAAAACAACAACCATTGAATTGCATTCCCGTCATGTACTCTTTTATTATTAGTTTTCCTTTTCACTTTTTTTGCTTTTACTCTTTATCTTTCTATTACCTTTTTAATAATAATAATAATAATAATAATAATAATAAAATAAAAGTTGCTGCATTTACTGTTCTCGCAACGTTGTTGACAATTTTGAAATTCTCTTCTATCCATTTTCTTACGTCTCTCAACTATCTATCTTTTTTCCTTTCCTTTTTTTTTGTCATTTATTTTTCCTCTTCATAATTTAGTCGCGTAATCCAACCTCTTAATTATATTGCACCATTATTTTTTGGATTCGGCTCCTCTTCATTTTCTCTATGTTCTAGTTTAGATTAGGGACACATGATACAAGTTATAATTAATGGCTAAGATTTAATTAATTGACTAAAGCAAGGTCCTGACCATGATTTAAATAATTAATAACTTGTCCATAAATATATTAAAAACTTTTCTCTCTCTTTCTAATTTTTCTTTGCCTATCTATTTGCTTCCTTATCAGTTTACCTGATTATTTATCCCATTTATTTCATCTCTTTGAGCCAAACATTTTTTGCATATTCCATATTCAATCTTCATTGTAATTTTCTCTATTACAATTATTGTGATGCCTTGTAACTTAATAGTTTTTTTCTGTGAAGTCCAAATAAAAAACAAACGTTAAATTACTTTATCCATAATTTCTTCACCCATAATTTCTTCACTACTTGAAGAAGTTGTTCAGTGTATTTTTTTCGTTGGAATCAAAGTTAAAATCCTAATGGGGATTTTGTCTTGTCGGAGTAGGAAATGAGTATGTATAATGAACGATCTGCCAATATATTAGTCAAAATCTTGGTTGAACCCCCGACAAATGAACGATCCCTTCTACTTGACAGATTATTCCCTTTGATCAGAGGGAGACTGAATATGATTTGTTATAGAATATTGAAAAATTAATTTAAAGGACCGAAATGACATGCGAAAATATTATTGAAAGCATATAGGCAAAGCATTTCCAAAAAACTATGTTTGGAATAGTAAATTGTACTATTTCAATGCCTCAAGAACATAGCCATTCAACCTTAGTTCCTATCAAACTCTATATACAACTCCATGAGCTTACTACAGATGGAAGAGAACAAAGGATCAAAGAGATGAACATCCACTATTTATAGTAATGAATAGAAATAGTCGACGACGTTAAAAAAAAAAAAAAAAAAAGTAAAATACGTAGTAACGTACAGTGAGAAATTGCAATAGTACATTGAATTAATGGTGATAAGTGTACGTTATATCATACTAATTGTCGTAGAAAATTCTGAAAATAATCCAATGGAGTAAAATCAAGCAAGAGAATCTAAACGAAAATTATAGATTAATGATGGAGTAGGCAAGACGTTTTCAAGAAACTATCTTTAAAAAAATAATGATGGAGTAGGCAAAGTGTTTCCAGGAAACTATCTTTAAGAAAATAACTTCCTCCACACAGTGTAAATGGTTAAAAGGAAGTCTATCTTCAGGATACAATGCCTACTATAGAAATCAAAGTTGCACTCTTTGATTTCTCCAACCACAATAACTCAACCAAAAAAATGAAGGATTTGGAGGAAGAAAAATAAGAAAATGATATAATATCTTTAAGTTGGAAATGGCTGAATATTAATGTTCAAAAAAAAAAAAAAAAAGGAAATGGCTGAAAATTGGAGATGAAACAAAAAGTTATTCTTACTTTTTAATCTCTGCCAAAGGCCACTTTTGTAGCCAAAAATATGTCTCCTCCTAATAGGTGCTTTAAACCCCCAACTTAAAATAGAAAGCAACGTATGATTTAAAAATGAACCAACACAACTGTTGGTTTCCTACAGAAGAAAACGTTACTCTCAAAATTAAATTAGTATTCCTTTGTTTTATATGTTTATATATTATAACTAAATAATAATACTTATATATTATCATATATCACTAATGTATTAAATATTTTTAAGAAATGGAGAGAAAGGATGATAACTCAAGCTGAATAGGAATTACTTTTATCGGTTTCTCCTCCTCTTCCCTTATTCGTTTTCAAGCAAGGAGATGTGTTCTTTAGGATAGTAACTTATTCATAGGACAAAATGCCCACTAAAAAAATAGTTGCACCCTTTGCTATGTTGTACCGCAAGGATTCAACCTACTAATAGAAAGAAAGTTTTTTTGGAAGATGGAATAGAAGATAAGAGGAGCAGCAAGATATTTAAGCCATTATATAGATATGCCTCTTCATGTAAAGGTAGCAACGTCTCAATTTTTTTCAGATGGAGCAATAGGTTAATAGATACATGATTAAATCAGAGATGATAACGCCTTTGAATAGCAACTATTATGCTTGGAGAAGTTTACAAAGGAAGAAGAAGAGGTAACGTACCACGAGAACTTGAGAGTCAGAACTTAAAATGATCAAGATCTATAAATCCAGAATGTATAATTAGATATAAAACACGAATTATAGTTACCATACACAAAACATGCATTTTGTCCTTGTGAGAGCACCATGAAACGCAAAGAGATAAACTTAAACCATCAAGATCCACGAATCCCGAAAGCACTGGCCTGTTGCGTTCTTTAACCTTCACTTTATATATGACTCTAAACCCTGCCAACCAGTGGCGGACCCAGGAATTCGAACAAGTGGGTTCAAGTGCCAACCACAGTTAGTAGAAATCCGGCGGATATGTTGTTGATCATGTTCTGTTCACGTCCGCAAATACATAAATTATCGACGGCCCTAACTGCAAATCAAATTGTGGACAGTCCGTGCTTTTTTGGAATAGAAAGAACGGAATTAAGAGGAATGTAATGAATTGATGCAACTTTTGGATCTTGTAATTTTGTTTCAGTTAAAAACTAAAATGTTGCTTCATTTGAAAGAATGTGATCTTGTAATTAAGAGGAATGTAATGAATTGATGCAACTTTTGAGTTTTTAACCGAACCATTGCAACTGTTGAGTTTAGAAGTAAGAGGAAAGAGGCAGAATAATAATAGCTAAAAAGGCAAAAACACAGGAAAAAAGATAAATATCACTTCTGCTCAATGAGACATGCCAATTGTAGTCCTGTCCCAAACATGACCCATAATTTGGTATTTAGGCATGAGATCTAAGAAATCGAGTACATGGTCTTTACAATAGCATTCGTCTTTGGGCAAGTCCACGTTATTCAAACAATGAAGCGCAGTACTACCAACCAAAAAAGACCATGCATAGTAATTTTCATTACCTAAAAACGATCCACCTATGTGTATTAAGACTTGCCCCTTGGACAACGAAACATCATGTGGAAGCTAAGCTTACCAAATGTGCAACCATCTACATCTTTAATCTTAAGCAATGCAATATCTCACATAATGGCCTTTCAAGTACTACCTCAACTTCATAACGGAAATTATCTTCATGCAGTGGACGTGCTTTGATTGTATAGGGGTTTACTTGGTAAAGTGTGCATTGCATTGATGACAAATACACCTAAAGCAAAACCAACTTTGTATACGGTAAAAATCGGATATATGTTAAAACCGATAAGACCAGAGACCGAAGGAAGAGAGGGAAGATCATCATTTGGTTCGGTTTCTCCATAGCTGAGTTGATCGTGGCCGTTGGTCCGTTTGATCGTGGCCGTTAGTCCGTTTGATCGTTGTCGTTGGTCCGGGAGATCCGTTACGCGATTGTCACGCGTCGATAACGTCCTGCCATATTTAACTGTCAATCGTACGGGTGTCAGACCGTACGACCCACCTAATCCAACCTAATCCATTTTAGAGTTTTTTCTTTATTTTTAGGGTCTCATGTTGTATGAAGCCCATGGGGCAATACTATAAATAGGGGTCATTGCCCTAGGCCTGTGCACAAATCGGTTCAATCCGAATTTCCGAACCGATTCGAAACAATTCGGATAATTTAATTTGGATAATACAATTCGATTTCGATTTACAAATGCAATTGTAAAATATTATGGTTTAACGGTTCAGATACGGTTTGCTTCAATTATCAACCGAACCGATCCGAACAAACCGAATTTATATGCCACTAGTGACTAATATGACTAATTTGGTATATGTAATGTGGTGTTGGCAGATTTGTATGCTTGCACAAGTTGTCAAGCTCTTGTTTTGATATTTATATGCTATTATGCTTGCAAGTTTATGGTTTTTTCTTGGTTAATGTCTTGGTTATAAGGCTGCAAGTTTAGGATCTCATTATTTTTTGTTATGTTTACTCTAAAACTGAAATGAAATAGTTGCTTGTTTAAATTTCGAATAAACCGAACAAATCGATTTGTGTAACCGAACCGAAATAATAAAAAACGAATCAAATTGAACCTAGAATGAATCGAGTTTGGTTCAGAATTTTAGAAAGTCGAAATTCGAAATTTTAACTCGATGATGGCCAAAACCGAACCGAACCGATTCGTGCACAGGCCTACATTGCCCTACTTTTGAGGGGTTGGCTTCCTCATATCAAGAACATTTGTAATAGCAATAATAGAAAAATCTCTTCCTCTCAACGTCTGATTTTGGTCCGGATTATTGTGTTCATCTCTCAAATCTGTTCAATCAAATCATATTCATATATTATTAGATACATAAATCTATAGCGAATCTCTGATCTTTATTACTTTCTTCGTATCATATCCATATATATCTTTTTTCACTAAGTAGATTGAGACTTAACCACATATCCTATACCTACTCATAAATTTAATTGATTATCCAATTTTGGGGTAAACAAACTTCATATAGTTCAATAGCCTCAGAGTGTATTTCCGGATTATATGAGATTGTCGTTACCCAAACAAGTCGCTTGCATTTATCGTATAACTTATTCAACCGGCCTAGGACAGAAAGCCCCTGAACCCGCACTAGAACAATGAGACCCGTCCCCGGGCTCGTAACTCGACAATGGCCACTACGAATCGAGCCCCACTCTTGAGCCCAGGATTGGCTATCTTTATTCGAACAAAACAAAATAGAGAGGAATAAACTTTTACATATTTGATTTAATGGGAGAGAAAGTAGAGGGAGATCCAAAAGTAATGACTGGTGGATCTATCCAGGAAATATTTGTAGTCACCAAAAAAAATTAATATGAAAAAATTAAACAAATTAAGAAACATAACAGTAAACATAATTAATCAATGTGTCTATGTAGAAAATATTTGTAGTCAACAAAAAAAATTAATATGGAAAAAAAAACTAAAAAAAATCATAACAATTAAAATAATTAAACTATGTGTCTATCCAGAAAATATTGTAGTCAACAAGAATATTAAATATGGAGAAATTAAAAACAAAGCAATTAAAACAATAAATCATTTCTCATAAACTTTTGCCCAAAATTCCTTATAAGAGTTACCTAGATTTTTTCATGCAGAATTACCTGCGGAAAAATATGTAAGAAAATTCATTTCTTCACGTATTTTTACAAAATATTTTTTGCGAAATTTTTGTATTTTTTGCAAAAAAGATTCGTAGGTAAGTTACATGCGGAATAAAAAAATTCAAGTAAGTTACTTGGGAATTTTGAAACCTGCAGGTAATAATTACCTATGAATGGTTTTTCTTAGAATTATTTTTGGTAAGAGAAGTCGGAATGCAATTAAATTACATATGAGTTTCCTTTATAATCCCCAAAAAAATTCCTATATAATTCATAATTTTCTAGTAATGCGAGCTCGGAACTCGACCCCCGGCCCAAAAGAGGAGCCTCGACCCCTTACTCTCGGGCCTTTCTTTGAAAATAGAAGTCTTCTTTGCAAAGCTACAATTTTCCAATTTTAGTTGTATAAGCTTACTCTGATGCAGCTCGACACTGAGGTTAAAAAATCATTAAATTAACTTCATATCTTGGGATTAAAAAAAAAATACTGCAGATTATTGAAATTCCTACATTATTGAAAGTTTATTACTTTTGATATGAAGAATATATCTGCTCCATTTGACATACATTAAGGGGAATTGGTCTTTTTTCGCATATTCGTCATCTAATTAGGTTAATCGGTGGGTCTCGTTAACACTACAAGAAATTTGATCTTTAGCAACCATTTCTTAACGAAGGGATGTCAATCCGGTCGTTATAAGTGGACTTTTGGTGACCAAATTATTTTTCGGTCGTTATAAGTGGACTTTTGGTGACCAAATTATTTTCCGGTCGTTAAAGCGAGCTATTAATTTAATATTACTGAGGGAATAATATTTGGTCTTTAAAAAGCATAATATCCGGTCGCTAAACTAAATTAATTAATAAAAAATCAGGCGCTACTTTTTCCCTCTCTATTCTTTTTTCCTACCCAAACCTGAGACCAGACAACCGCCCACCCCCTCTAAAAAAAACTCCTTAGCCTTCTCTCTCTGTCAATCAAAGAGGAATTAAAAACTATATCTTCTCACCTGCTACTGATAAAATAACTTGCGATCTTACCGTTTCTTCCCCATCTCATGTAATTGCTTGTGGAATTGGGTATTGATCTATGTTTGATATATGGTATTGATTAACATTTTTAGAAACTGCTGGTGTAGTAATCTGCTTTTGAGTATCTTTCTCGCGATGAGTCAGTAGGCTATTCTTCCATGGTACTTTTCTTTTAATTTTTTGTGGCTACATGTTTAAACCCTTTAAGTTGTTTCTATGTGCACTGCCGTTTTTAATATTAGGGTTTATGGCTCTTAACAGACTTTGTTTTTAGATCAAAGATTCAAAATTAGATGCTAGGAGGTACTAGGGTTTCATGGGTGGTAGGGTAAGATCTTTCTTTCCGCTTTTTGTGTTTTGAATTTCTATTAGAGACACATCGTGACAATAGAAATTTCAACATTTCTGAATTCATATTATTTTCTGTAGTAAAGGGGATTGTTCTCTATTATAATGACTTTGATTTTGATTCAATATCATGTTTGCACTTGTGGGCTTTTGCCTGTTTGCTTTGGTTAATAACTATTGATTGACTAGATAAGAGACACATTTGAATTTGAATTACATTCAAGTTGTCCTATCTTACCGAGAAAATTTTAGCTTGTATTCTCTTTTTTCTTTTCAAAATTATGTGATATGGTAAATCCCACCCCCAAAATTAGTGTGACTTGAACCTTTTGTGTTTGACTTAAATCAACATTTTAGGTTCATGTGCATTTGAAATGGAAAAAAAAAAGTGAGAGGAAAGAACATGTGTAAAAATGCTGCAGAACTGAAAACTAGAGGAAGGTTGAATTGCTTTCTACCACAATCGAGTCGTTGGGAAGCATCTTGAATCTCTTTTTACCACAATCAGAGTCATCGGGAAGTATCACGCTTCATTTACGAGACACTTATGTTTATTAGTTCATGATCGTACGTAGCATAAAAGCTGTTACGGTAAGGATATAAAACATTACTTTCTCGATTTATTTTTTAAGCTTGATGCATGCCAACTAAATAGAGTACTTTTATCTGCATAAGTTTTGTAGAATTTGTGAAAGGAACCTCTTAATGTGTTATATTTTTGTCAAACCATATATGATCTACCCTACTGACAAGAACTCGCTTTACTAAGAAGTCCAGGCTCTTTCTTTCTTGTTGCAGTTATGTCCAGACTAAAATTTCTTGCTGTTTCATGCTTAACAATTTTTGGGAGACAAATAGTGTTTTTTTTTTTTTGATGAAGTAAGAATATTACTAACAAAAGGGCATTAGCTAGCCTATATAGAAGTATAAAGTAGAAAACCTTACACTAATACATGATTTTCTACGAATGCCATCTGGTAGACGAATGGTTTGTTATTAAAATTACTTTCTCACGTGTTCTTTATGGCACTGTGGCTTTACAGAATGGCATTATAGCCATTTGGAACTAAGAATCTACCATTTTTTTTATAAACTACCTCCTACCAGAGACAAAGAAAACCACTGACAGAGAAGGAACCACCTTCAGTTTGGTACTATTTCTTTGTCCTATAGTTATACGGTGGAATCACTGTTAGATTTCACATATGTTGAGCTGTCTGCAGATCCTTATTTGGATGCCAAGAAACCTATATTATAGATTTCTTATCTACCTTTCTTTAATTATTTCAAATCTTAGTTGAAGTAAGGCAAGTGCTCATGAAGTCACTTTAAGAGCTTTCTCTGTCGACTATGATGTTTTAATTGCTCTGTACATTTCTCATATTTTAGAGTTTAGCATCACGTGCTGAAATTTTCTTTCCATTGGTAGCACGTTGTTCTATCTAATGTTTTTTTTTTGTTGAAATTGAAAATTTGTTCTAGGTTAGGATAGACCTTTAGGACTTATTGTGAAAAATCTTTAAGTATGTTCAAGTTTATTAATGAATCAGAGATTTAGTAGTTCATGAAACAATTGTTAAAACTAAATCACATATTGTTAGTATGCGTATTATTTTGTTGCGTCTGCATCTCCCTCTCTTCTTTATTTCCTTGTTTTGCATGTATAAATGGAACCAAAAGTGAATCCCAATACTCCGGCTGCTCCCTTAGTCGTCTTTTGAATCGAAGCTTTGTCGTCAATGTTGATTCCTCGCTGTTGAAGTCTTCTGTCTTTACCAGGTCACGTTTCTCCTTTCTTCCATTTAGTAGTGATGTCTTTTCGCTTTAGCTTCAGTCTATTTACATGTTACAACATTCTGTTGAATCCATGTATAGAAAACTTCGTGTTCTTTGAATTGAACTAGAATTGCTGATTTCAAGCCTTCTCATATCAGATATTGTTAGGAAATATTTAGTTATTGCTCTTAGATTTATCTAATCCTAGTCACTATATGATAACTTTAGGATGGTTAAGTTAACCAAAGTATTTAATCAGTGTTACCTGTCTGGGATAATTTTTAGATAGTCCAAATTTGTTTAAGTAGCATCTTAGTTAAACTTTAGCTCCAGGTTGTTAAGTAGATTTTTCTCTCTCTCTTTTTTTTTTTTTTTTTATAACTGGGAAGATAACAAAGATAGGAACTGTTTTGGTCTCACTCAGTCCCATCATTTATCTGCATGATTTTCTTGGTAAACTCACAGCTAAGAGATACTCCATCCGTCCTATATTAGTCGTTAAGGTTACTAAATATACTTGTCCCAAAATACTTGTCATTTTACAAAATCAAGATGAAATTAATCACTTTTATCCCATTTTACACTTAATATTAAGTGTTCTTTGAAAATAATCAATATTGATTAGAGTGCAATTTATTGGAGAGAGATAAGGGTAAGGGAGTAAAAGTACACCTATTTATGATTTCTGAAGGGGCGTGCACAAGTGAAATGTGACAATTAATATGGGACTGATGGAGTTTTCTTTAGAGTACAATTCAAACTTTTGGGAGCATAAAGATTGTCTGGTTTGACATTTGACATTTTTTTAAGGCCGTAGTTGGAGTAAGCTTCATATTCAACTCACAATTTATTCTACCATTGAAGTTTATATTTGAGGGATTAATTTGGTATATATAATCATTTAATTTAGCATGTATTCTGTGAGCGTAGCCTTTAAAGTCATTTTGATTAAATCCTGATGCTTTTCTCATTAGCTGGGGTTTAGTTCATGTTTTTGTAAGTTAAAAGCAATTGAATCGATCCACCTTCATTCATTAGTAAGCATGCTTTAGTTCTTGAATTAATTTAGGACTATAAGTTTTGACATTTCCTTGAAGTCTAAATTTATCCTGCTGAAACAAAAAAGATAAACTTTTTAATACTATTGATTGTCATCATCAGTTCAATCAAGCGATATCTGCTCCAACTCTTAAGTTAATATGGTGAGTATAAGTTATTCATTTGTTTTCTAGATAAAGTAGCTAGTAATAGTTTCTTCATTAAAACTGACATGAATTTGTTCTTTTACAGATGAACAATTTGGAGTCAGACAACTTGTCCTTGAAGAATGTGTATACCAAGTTGAAGCACAATACTTTTTTTTTTGTTTTGTTAGGGTGATTTGCTATAGGAGTTTAAAAGAATTATGTCATACAATTTGGATGTATACATTTTCCGCAGTTGTAATCTTTTAGTTTTTTTTTTTTTTTTTTTTTTTTTTTTGTAATTTGACAATGAGATTTTATATTAATATTGATTATTTGGTATATTTTATGATGCAGATGTGTTTATATATATGTGTGTATGAAAGAATATGAAATGATGATTACTATTCGATAACCTAGTAAAAATATAAATTTATCCAATTGTATTTATTAAACCTTCATGTTCGCGAAGGGAAATGTAGACGTTACAAGTCTTTAACGATGGGGTTGTCAGATTGTTAAATGAGCATTAACGTAGGGAAATTTGACAATTAGCGAAGGGAATGTAGGTCGCTAAAAGGCAATAACGACCGGAATTTTTGTTGTCGCTAAAGAGTCAATAATGACCGGATTTGCAGTCCGGTCGTTAACTTTTAACGACAAGGCTTTTAGTGACCGGTGACGACCAAATTAATTCCTGTCGTTATTGACTTATAGCGACCGGAATTGGACTTTTAACGATTGGATTTCCCCTCGCTAAAGACCATTTTTCTTGTAGCACGGACAAATTTAGATCAAGTATTGGATGATAAGGGTGTATTTGTCCTAATTTATTAACGACACAATCAATTTGCACTCTTTTTAATTGGAGAGTTGCATGCTTTTTGCCCAAGTGTATAGGTTATGCGGTCTTTGTCTTTACTTCAGTGGCTGCGATCGACGATTGACAAGCTTCAGATCATCCCTTCTTTGCTTCATTTAGCTATAATGAACCAAAGCTTCAAGTCTCCCCTCTCCTCTCTTTTGCTTCATGCTTTAACCAAATGTTCACATATTTATTCCCCGATTACTTTGAATTGGAGTTTGTATTGGTTACTTATTTTATAGGTAAATTATGTCTTTTGATGCTTAAAAAAAAGAAGTGTGTGGGGCCTTTTAACCCAATTTGGAGAAGGAAATGAGAGGTCTAGAGTCGGTGAGTTTAATAAAATTTCTACTCTAAGTTTTGTAATTTCAAAATTCATGTGTTTATGTTGTTTCATTGAAAAATTATGCAAGTCATGATCACATCCTTCTTAATAAAGGAGAAGAAATGTGATCTGCATCTATGAAATTCATAAATATCCTCAAAATCAGAACTTATAAATTTAAACGAATAGAGCTACTTTAAAAACTTATGCATCTGTCATCAGTCTTGAATGTCACAATTGTACTCGTTCAATATAGTTTATTTATTATCATATGTGTTGTTAACTTTGATATTTGCTTCTTATACTACATGGAGGCTTAGTTCTTTTTTAGTTCTAGCTTCTTGTATAATAATTGTACCTGGGGAATGTTTCAATGTTTTAGATTTATTATAGAAAGTGGTGGTAACTATAGTATAATATTAATTGCCTCTGTTCTCCTTACTTGTTCTACAAGTGGAATTTTTGAAGCCGATGATATTAAGGTTGGTTTATTTTTATCATGTTTTTAGACTTGTCTAATCAATTCTTGACGAAATTCATTTTTGCTAATCTCCTCAAAATCAGAACTTAGAAATTTATACCAAAAGAGCTATTTTAATAGCTTCCGCAGTTGTCATCAGTCTTGAATGTTACACTGATACTCGTTCATTATAGTTTATATTATCATATTTATTGTTGATGTTTGCTACTTGGAGGCTTAGTTCTTTTACTTTTTTCAGTTCTAACTTCTTGTGTAATAATTGTATCTAGGCAATGTTTCAATGTTCTGAATTTATTATATAAAATGTTTGTAACTATAGTATAATATTGACTGTCGTGGTACTTGTTTTGAACTTCAAATATGAAACTAACAACATACACACAAACACAAATACGAGAAATGTGCAAAGTATATCTTGTTTGGGGACGTGAAATGTGCGAAGTATACCTTATTTGGGGAGCTCCCCTCCTTTGAAAATGGTGGAAAAAGTTACAAAATTGGAGGTTTTAGTCAGAAAAAATTGGGAGGGAAGAAGACGGAAGGTCTTAGTCGTACTGAGAGGTTTTAATGCCTCACTTGTTCTACAAGTGGAAACTTTGACGCGGATGATATTAAAGTTGGTTTATTTTTATCATGTTTTCAGACTTGTCTAATCACTACTTCACCAAATTCATTTTTGTTGATTTCAATATACACACAAATACGCGAAATTTGCAATTATACCTCGTTTGGGGACGTGAAATGTGCGAAATATACCTTATTCGGGGAGCTCCTCTGCTTTGAAAATGGTGGACAAAGTTACAAAATTAGATATTTTAGTCGGACAAAATTGGGAGGGAAGAAGACGAAAGCTTTTAGTCGTATTGAGATGTTTTAATACCTCACTTGTTCTATAAGTGGAAACTTTGAAGCGGATGATATTAACGTTGATTTATTTTTATGATGTTTTCAGACTTGTCTAATTACTTCTTTCCCAAATTCATTTTTGTTGATCTCCTGATTATTAATAATTATATGTATATTACTTTTAACCAAATTCTTGCTAGATTAATTGATAGTTATAACAATTTCTTAGGTTATGGTGCACCTATCAGATGAAAGATATATCATTTGGTGGTCGAATTGAGGCCTATGATTTCCATTACAAGATATCTTCCATAAAATTAATTAGAGGCATGCCACTTCCAACTGCATCTCTTAATCATTTAAATGATTCTATTACGGTTGATCCAAGTGTAGTCATTTCAACGTTGTCCTCCTTCAAATTCCTTTGATCTTATTCCTGGAGATTTAGTTATAGCGCTTGTTCCCTAAAGAGTCGTACTCCATCCTGGTTGGAAGTTGGATTGCAGTTGCAACAGCTAGCTTCTTTAATTAAACAACGACTAAATCTTTTCTTTTTTTTAGTTTAGCAAATTTATCATTAGATGTAAGTGTTAATTTTATTATTATTAGTAGTAGTAAATGTAAATGTCAATTTTAGTATTAGAATTTTGCTTTAAAAAAAAGTTATAAAATAAAAAAAGAAACCTCGGCCCTGCCCACTAACTAAAACCCGGCTCAGCTAGCTCGGGGGTACACCCTATCTAGGTAGGGGCTGGGCCAGACACCCCTTTCCCTCCCCAAGCCCGGCCCTAGCCGGGCCCCTCAACTACAACTCGACCCAGCCCTGCCCCAGCCCTTATGTGGCCCACGTTTAAACGGCTCGGCCCGGCCCGGCACGACACAGCTCACTTGACATGTTTGCCCTTAGATCTACTGTCTGAAGTTTGACATTGTCAAGTCAAGCTCCAAACTTGAATTTTTTGAACTCCAACCCTGTGAGTGAAGATTATTTTGAAGTGGCTAAACTTACAAAAAATTATGAGCTTCAGTTATGAGATAAATAACAGTCCTCAAATTGGCTATATGTGTCACTTTGGCCATCTAAACTTGGGATTGTCAAGCCTCACTTTAGACCCAATTATCTGAAGTTCAAATTGCACATGCTATATGCCAATTTTAGAGATTGGGGTCTGAAGTTAGTCTTGACAATCCCAACTTTAGACTCGTATGTGCCATTCCAATTCGTTGTTATGATGTTCCCTATTCAGAAACTTCATATCCGCAATTTTCAACTTCATATTCACAAGTCTAAAATTTGATTATGGGGCAATTAAACTTTAAAAAATTTATAAACTCTGACAACTATATTTTTTAATAATAGTGCCCTAGATACTGTTATTTGTGCGCTTATCCACTCATTTTAGCTATGAATATTGCAAGTTTGGTTATAAGAAGCCCAAGAGAACATTCGTAACATTTTGTTGTGCGGAGTGCCCTTCAAATGCACTGGTCTTTAATTTTTGTCCTTCGCCTAAAACTTCTAGGTTCTAGGTTCAAACTCCCGCTCAGTCAAAAATTTAAAAAAAAAAAATTGTTACGTAGAACTTGGATTCGCAAGGCAGAGTTTCAATTGCCTGTGAAACTCTGCCTGAAGGTAAAATTTTGCCTTAAAGCAGTGTTTTGCCCAAAACTCTACCTTAAGATAGAGTTTGCTAAGGCATAGTTTGCCTGCAAAACTCTACCTTAAGGCATAGTTTGCAGGCAAACTCTGGCCTGTTAGGCATAATTTTCCTGCAAACTCTGCCCCATAAGGCATAATTTGCCTGCAGAGTTTGCAGGCAAATTATGCCTGATGGGGCAGAGTTTGTAGGCAACCTCTGCCTAGCGATTTTTTTTTTTTAATTTTCGCCTGAGCAGGGGATCGAACCTAGAACCCTGAGGTTTTCGGCGAAGGGCAAAAATTAAATACTTTCATTTTGATGGACAAAAATTAAAGACCACCCCAAAATAAGGGCATTACTGCTAATTGTCCTTTCTAACCAGCATACATATTACTATCCCTTTTTTATGCGCGGATTGCCCTTCATTTGGGGCGGTCTTTAATTTTTTCCCTTCAAACATTTGGGGCGGTCTTTAATTTTTTCCCTTCAAATTGGTGGTCTTTAATTCTTGGCCTTCGCCTAATACCCCGAGGTTTTGGGTTTAAACTCAGCTCAATTTAAAAAAAAAAAAAAAAAAAAAAAAAAAAAAAGAAGAAGAAGAAGAAGAAATTTTCGCAAGGCATATGTTTGGATTCGCAAGGCAAGGCAGAATTTTGAAGGCAAAACTCTGCCTTGCAAATCCAAACTCTATCTTGAGAATTTTTTTTAAATTTTTAACTGAGCGGAAGTTCGAATCCGAAATAAAAAAAATTAGCGAAGGACAAAAATTAAAAACTACCAATTTGAGAGACAAAAATTAAAGACCATCCCTGGGGAAGGACAATCCTGCAAATTGCCCATTACTATCACGCTTCAATAGTGGACCAGATTAGCTTAGCCCTATAGGTGAGTTTCAAATCCGCAACCTCTTCAAATTTGCACAGTGAAAGAATATGGAGAAATGAGAAGCAAGGGAATTTGCTATTATTTATTTTAATAGAAGGTCAAGTTAAACTCTCTCAGCATGATTACTACGTAATGCATATGTGGTCTTTCAGTTTTAGTTTCATAATTTTAAGTCTGCTTAATTAGTAAGTTTAATGTTCATAAGCAAACACCGAATCAAACAAACTGCAAACAATAAATACTTGCTCACACCCGCATATTTACATGAACAAAGAAATTTAATCATAATAGTTATAAATTAAAGTGAAAATATATACTCCGTCCCAAAAAGATTGGCTTGGTTATCTAGACAGTCAAAAGATATTTTCTTTTACCATAATTTTTTTAAATACTTTCTAAATATTTTAAATTGTTAACTATTGTGAATTTGTGACTTGTAGTATTTTTTATATAGCTTCTAAATATGTAAGTTCTATTCAAAAAACTTAAAGATTATATGTCCGAATTCACACCTCATTAGTTAGTTTGACCCTTGTAATTCAAATCAAGACGGTCTTTTTTAAACAGATGGAGTAGCACTTAATCATGGTTAAATGATAAATACAAATATATGATATATCTATGAAAAATATATATATTCTTCATTGATTTGGTATAAACATTGAATGCCAACAAAATAATATAACACCCACGGACACCCCTACTAACATATATACTTTTGAGTCGTTCCAATTGGACCATGCACGTTAATGTTTGGTTATTTTCTGCTAACTACATGTACGCTAATTGAGCTTAGAAATTAGAATATCCATGAAGTGAAATGTGGGAAAACTAGCTCATACAGAATCAGAAAAAAGATGAAAATAATAGTTAAACTAGGACTCATATATAACTTATTAAGTAATTTAATCCGCAAAGATGTTGACTTTAATTCAGAAGATTAAGCTTTAAGAAAATGAGTGATGATTCGCATTACCTGGTGCAAATTCCAAACTCGAATTGATTTGATAGGATCAGAGTCGTCCATTATTTTTCCTTCCTAAATACGGCTTCTGGCCTGAAGCCAAGTTGGAAGAAATAATATACCTCTATTCTAATTCTGACAAAAAGATTGACGTCCCTAATTTTCTTCTAATAACCCGTGAAGAGAGAGAGAAAGATCACGTGTGACAAAAGTATCATTTTCAGCTCCAAGTATATGATGAAGAGAATATTTATGTCACTATCATCGAAATTATTGCACCCCCAAATTACAAAGTCAGTATTTGCGAAACTGCTTGGGCAGGTTATTAGGGAAACCTCTTTTGCCAACTATGCTATGTATTAGGGTATTAATCTTATTTATCTGATCTAACGAGATTCTGCAAGTTGTTTTGTGGATTTTAAGAAGGATTAAACAGGTTTAACAAACACGTGGGAATCGCTCAGCCGTAAAGCACTTTTTATAGTCAAGTCGGCATGTAATATAAAGTTAGGAACAATTGTTGATCCTATGAGATGAAGGGTATTAAAAGTTTCATATGACTGAAGAATGAGATTTCCTCAAAATTCCATTGTCAGTTAAAAGGCAAAGTTAATTTCCTAACTGTAAATATTATAATGGGCATCAATCTCGTGGTCATGGCCGACCTAAATAAAAGTGTGGATAAGCAAAAACTTAGTAATACATTATGATACATATGCATGTCCCTACTCTTGTTCCAATTCTATAATTGTTAGTTATTGTGAGAGAATGGACAATTCTTTTTTTCACAAGTTCACGAGGGGTCAAAGATTTTTGTGGCTGGTATAGAGGCTCGTGAACCTACTGGGACCTCAACTGTCTCTCCATCGTATTTTTCATTCCTTACCAACTAAAAGACAAACCACCTATGTTGAAAAGAGAGAGATACAGACAAACAAAGTTACTATTATACCTTTTTAATTAATACTGTTTCTGCTTATCTGTCCCAAAAAACTTTCTCGT
Source organism: Lycium barbarum (assembly GCF_019175385.1). NCBI lineage: Eukaryota > Viridiplantae > Streptophyta > Magnoliopsida > Solanales > Solanaceae > Lycium > Lycium barbarum. The sequence continues at coordinate 100,874,567 of NC_083348.1, read as the reverse complement.
TTTCTTGTCTCTGTCTGGTGGTAGTAAGGAGATGAGTGTAATTACTGTTGCTAGCTTGCAGTTCACTGGTCTCTGCATGAATGACATAAAGAGGGCTTAGCCACTTCCCTTATAAATTAATGTCAAAGAGTTCTGAACTTCATGTCTCAGTATCCCACAAAACTAGAAGAACCACATAAGATACTTTAGCCTTTCTAACTATAGAAAGCCAAGCAAATGACCCAAATTCTCTGTTTAGAAACTGAGAATTCTTATGGTTGTTTCTGATCTTGAAAACAGAACTTTACAGGAGACCAAAACATGATGAATATCAGAATATCTTGGGTTTGGATTGTAGTCCTCTTTCTTGGTTTCACATTCCATAACCTTTCGACTTCACAGGCAAGGAGCACTAGCCATACGCATCACCCAACTGCCGTCGTTGTGGGAACTGTTTTCTGTGATACTTGCTTCCAGCAGCAATTCTCAGGGGCTAGTCACTTCATTTCAGGTTCATATTTCTTGTCAAAATATTTAACTATATCATCTTTCTTGTGTTTCTATTGAGCGCTTTCAGTTCATTAATGAGCATTTAAATCTCTGCTTTTAGGTGCTACTGTTGCTGTAGAATGTGCAGTCTCAACCACTGAATCAAGTTTTTACAAGGAGGTGAAAACCAATGAGCATGGAAAATTCAGTGTAGACCTTCCTATCTCTTTAAGCAAACATGTCAAGAAAATCAAGGGATGTTCTGTGAAGCTGATTAAGAGCAGTGAGCCATATTGTGCTGTGGCATCGACAGCAACTTCATCTTCTCTTCATCTCAAGTCGAGAAAACAAGGGACTCACATATTTTCTGCTGGTTTCTTCACATTCAAACCTCTTAACCAGCCAGATCTATGTAGCCAAAAGCCAAGCATCCAAAATTCAAAAAAGAAATTAATAGATCCTCAAAAGTCTGCTATTTCAAATCCTAATGATCCCACATTTTACCCACCAATTCAAGATCCACCAGCACCAGGTACTTTACTTCCACCTCTTCCTAGGCTACCTCCTTTGCCATTGCTTCCTCCTTTGCCAGATCTTCCAGGACCTCCAGTATCTAAAGAATCTAGCAAACAGTACTCACAATCAGAAGCGGCAGCTAAGCCAAGATTTTTCAATCCAATAGGAGGACTTCCCTTGCCTCCAAATCCACTTCTTCCACCACCTTCAATCCTTCCTCCAAACCCATTAGTACCTCCACCTTCCATAATTCCTCCAGTCATCCCCTCTCCTCCTCCTTCCATATTTCCTCCCTTATTCCCTTCTCCTCCACCTTCAATAATTCCTCCGATAATCCCTTCACCTCCACGCCCTCCACCTTCATTGTTTCCTCCATTTATCCCACCACTCATACCTGGTATAACTCCATCTCCCCCACCCCCACCCCCTTCTCTCTTCCCACCTCTCCCTCCACTCATACCTGGTATTCCTCCAGCTGCTACTTCTTCATCTCTGCAAAAGAAGAACCATTCTCCTTAGTCCACAATACAGTTACACAAACCCCTGCAATATAGCTAGCTATTACTTTTTTATTATGCACTGTGTGTAATTCTCCATAAACCTACTCCATTTTGTTTTACTACCTTTCTGTTTACCTTTGTAATTTTCTAATGCTCAGTTCCATCTTGTTTTTGTTAGACATCAAGGTGATTGTATGATATGTAATGCTACTTCAATAAAAGCTAAACTTATCTGTAACTGAGTATATATATCAAATCATGGCTATTGCTAGTACATAATTAACCTTTATTATCAAGAAAAATTGGTCAACCTGCTTGTTACATACTTCAGGAACCAAAAGCCTGAATCTAGTTTCTGAACTCCTGATCAAAAGAAAAGCTGAATTAAACTAATTCTTAGCTTTAGAAGTACTGGAAACTTAACACTTACAACTAGATTTGTTACTTAGATGCTAATACTAATATTACTGAAACTTCTTTTATTTTATGAATGTTAAACCCTATCCGAGGGTCAACCAGAAACAGCCTCTCTACCTCCCAAGGTAGGGGTAAGGTCTACATACACTCTACCCTTTCCAGACCCCACTTTTCACTTTTGTAGGATTTCACTGGGTATGTTGTTGTTGTAATGTTAAATCCTGTCCCGTATACAAAGCAATTGTGCAGAAAGAATCTTGCAATTCTTTTAATGGTAATTGCCTAAAAGGAATAGCAGCACCTAAGCAGGTATACGGTTCTCCTCACTACGTAGAGTTCTGATTACTAAAAGAACTATACCAATAATTTTTCAGTTATCAGCAATAACAACAATATTGATCAACTTCTTTTTTTACCCTGGCAACTATCAAATCACCTTCATTATTTCCATAGTTATTGGAGGTTTAAAATTTGAAAAACTAATGAATTCCTTACTGGCTTTCCATTAAAGCAAAAAGTGAAGTAACAGTATGTTATAAGGGAATATTTGACAAGGTGATGACTAATTTGTATAATGCCCTGGCTCCCTTAATTCGGAAAAGATTATCAGCTATGAAAAAAAACCATCTAGACAGGAAAAAGTACAAACATTTAGAGTGAAGAGTAGTGCAAAACCCGAAATTGTCACGTTTATTCATCTGTACGGATGAAGCAATATTAATAAACCCAAACCATGAAACTCATATGACTTTATGGAAAACTATGCCTGTTTCAGGAATATTAATAAACCGAAACCATGAAGTTCATAGACTTTATGGAAAACTATGCCTGTTTATCAAACATTCTTAAAATTATGGAAATAACTGATTTTATTTCACAATTTGAATTCATTGTAGCATTTGAAAATAATTTCACTTCAGGGTCAACTTAATGTAATGGAACTGTGTGTTGAGAAGGATAAACTATCTCGTTTCCCATAATCCCATTTCCTGTTGATTTCCTTAACTCTACCAAAACATGGACATGAACTGACATGTTTCTCGATCCTGCATACCTTAATAACTGCATGTGTGATCTGATGAATAAAATAATGCGAAGAACGAGGAATTAAATAGCTGTGTCCTAGACTCAGTCACAAGTATATACAACAAATAATAAAGCAGTAAGATGTATTGCTGTGAAGTAAGCATGTGTATTCTGTTCAGAACAAATTATGTTAATGTAACAGCATTATGTAAGCCTGGAAAAAATGAATCACTTGATCAAAACTTACAATAACCATCATCAACTTCTTTCACTAGCCTCATTCTTCTTCCCTTCCCAAAAAATAATTAAGTGACGAATTATTCCTTTAGGACAACAATATTAATACATTTTCTTTGACTTATGGTTTAGAAGCAATGTCATCATATACCAGCAGCTAGAGTTCAGCAACTAGACTTCTCAAAAGCCACAGATATTTGAGAAAAATGTAACATCCACAAACCTTTTTTATCCATCAAAACATCAATTTCTCTATTTGTAGCAATAACAAAAGAAAGAAATATCCACCATGAAATAGAACTCCAGCTTTGCTATGACAAATTGCCCCTCACAGAGACTTCATGTGCATATCAAAATTAACACCTCTATTCAATTCTTTGAGATACTACGAACTCAATATCAATAAGAAACCAAACTCACAGTTAGATTCAAACTTCTCTCATTTTCTGAGCTGTTTTTATCCAGAGAAGAGGGAACAATAGCGCCAAAAAACATTTCTGTAGTAGAAATAATACAAACCAGTAGGAAAGCTATGCGGATCTCACTGGAAAATATAACATCCTGAGAAAAAATCTTCTGAGCCAAACACAAATGCCTTATATGTTCTCGTGTCTTGATGTATAGGAAAAAAAAAAAAGGGAAGAATAACAGAGAGGAAATGGATTAGAAAATTAGTTCACTTTTCAGAAGCAGTATTATAAGTGTCATGATTCATGAGCAAAAACTTGAAACATCAAACTGTAATTGAGCAACCACAAGACAGATAATCACACATGTATAAACACAGAGAAAAACACCCCCATTGCTGACCCAAAGGCTGAGCGCATTATCCAAGGCCTCAAGTACTTTCAGATTCATGTGAACCCTAAAAGCCTCATACCAGAATTGACAATGGTGTGTAGATGGCGGGCAGAGGATAGAATTTGAAAAGATAAAAACAAATTGGAGGGAAGATAAAATAAATAAAGTTGGCTTTGATTTATATTTTATACCACTTCTTGTCAATGAAAAAGTACTTATTTCTGACCTTAATTTGCCGGTAATACTTTAATTAAAAAATCAAGTTAATTATATTTAACGAATGTCTTAAACTTTTAATTATTCAAATTCAGTTATTAAGTGCATTTATCCATCTTTAATTGTTCAAATCTTAATTATTATATAGGCGTCTGGCCATAGATTCTAAATATTTCTCACTTTATTTGAAATTTATGAAGTTTGGAGATGGATTTGTGTTTGGTTATACATTTGCGATGAGAGAATAAAGTACTTTGAATGGAGATGGATTAGAAAAATAGGTTTGGCCACTTCTTCAAACTTGGAATCCAACTTTAAATTTGTTTGAAAAAATTTGTAACTAAAGACTTATAGTGAAATAAAGTGAAAATTAATCCAAAAAATAAAAATAAAAAATTAAGTGTGCTTGAATTTCTTATTTTTAAAACAAATTAATGGGTGATGCATTGAATAGATCTGAAATAAGATCTATAACAAAGTTTTAATATCATTAAGATGTTACATCTGGCTCCGACCGCTAACCACTTCTAGAGCCCGTTTGGATTGGCTTATAAATTGACTTATAAGCTGTTTTCAGCTTTTTTGAGTGTTTGGCTGGCCAGCTTAAAGTCATTTTATGCTTAAAATAAGCTCAAAAAAATAATTGGACCCATTTGACTTAGTTTATCTAAAGCAGCTTATAAGCTGAAAACAGCTTATAAGCCAAAAAAAATAAGTTGGACTACCCAACTTATTTTTTTCAGCTTATAAGCTGCAAACAGCTTTAAGCTGTAAGCCAATCCAAACGGGCTCCTAATGACATTGCTTGACATTATCAATTACGATCTCACAACCATCACTACCACCAAACACTATGATCACCAATCACCATCACCAGCCACCATTTACAATCATCATCATCGACTGTCATTACCAACACATCCACCAATCACAACCGAAGGTCACCACACCGATCACCACCATTATACATCGCCAATCACCTTTATCAGTTACTGCAACGATTAGCTACCACTTTTGTCCACTATAATTTTTAGTTGGCATCACCAACTACCCATTAACCACCAGGTTAACCATTTATGTTGTCAGTCACTATCATTACAAGATACTATCCACAACCACCACCAACAACCAACACCACCGCCGACCATCACCATAGGTGGATTCAGGATTTAAATTCGATGGGTTCAATCTTAAATTCTTAGCATTGAACCTATTATATTTTTGAAGTTATGAGTTCATATCTACTATATCACAATTTTGTAATTAATATTTTACACATAAGTTTATGTTTTGCGTCAAACGTTAGGGATTTATTTAAACCCGTACCTAGAGTGTTAGATACTGATGGAATCCTACAGAAAATACTTCAGCACAAACATTTGTAGAGAGTTCTTCAAAGCTTGAAGCATATCAATTAAGACACTATCCTTAAGATATTTCACCCAGTGTAGGTGTATCTCAGGATTCAACAAACTCTTTCAGTATAAAAGTAGAAGCAACCCAGTAAAATATATTACAAAGGAGGAAGAATTTCTCTGGATCTGCTATTCCAAAAGAACTGGACTTGAATATATGTAGGTAACAAAACCATCTCATAAAATGGCATAAAGATACCCCGCGTTTATAGAACCTCAATGATCATATTAAAGAGGCTAATGAAGAGCAAATTAACGGCCATACAAAGAAGTAAATGTCAAGGCTAAATGTGGTCTGGTTGCTGTGGTAATTAAAGGAATTAATGGGTTAATAAAATAGGATAATAATGGTAATGACAATAGAGAATCAGTTTCAACGCCAAAGGTTTAACGGCTTGAAACTTATCAATATTATTTCAGAATTAGCCATCAAGGCTATTCAAGGTTAACATCAAAGATGATATCTTTTTGATATATTAGTATTAATTTTTCGACAGATACGCACGCCTCTGACTACCATTATTGGCCATTATCACTATTGATTATCATATTATTTTTAAAAACTATTACATTGTTATTTTTAAAAACTATTATATTGATATCGTATTATATTAATTAGTATTTTATTTGAATTTTATATTTATTAATTTTTAAGTAAAAACAAATTTTATATATTAAAATGTTGAAAAAATAAATAATCATAATTTTTTATTACTCATATTTTAATATTCAATTTTCACATAAATCAAATATCTTAATTTAAATTCCGTTTTAATCGTAATAAAAACAAATGAAGTCAATTTAAACCAAGGAAAATCAATTCTAATATTGAATTATTAGACAACAAATAGCACTTGCACACCTTGGCAGCACACTTTCCAAAAGGTGACAAAAAAGTTCCACAGAATGACTTGGAGACTACTCTAGACTCGCATTTTTTCTAATGTACAAAAAAGTTGTCGTCACTCATCTTTTGATTTCTTGCTTTAAACCGCCTTTGACAAGTAATTTCCCTTTTTCACGACTTCACCAGTAATTTTCCACGTATAAAACTTTCTTCGTAGGTGCTTGAAATTTTTAAATTCAGAATTGTGTTTGATTATAGTTTTTACAGAAAATATTTGATTGTTTGAATGTATTGAAAATAAAAATGTGAAAGAAAAAATGAAAGTAGAGTTTAGGTATTTTTCAAATTCCAAATAAAACTTCAAATTATAAAGTTCTTTCAGGTACAAAGCTAAATACATGACTCGGCGGACGGTCTTTGGAAAAAACTTTAGAAGTTTGTTTTTCCCGAAAGTGTTACCGTTTTATATTGATATGTCATTTTCAATCCGTTGTATTTTGGATGCTTGAAGGCCCTGCTAAAGTTCCTCTTTATCATTGATTATTGGCCATGGTATCCATAGCCTTGGTTTTTTTTTTTTTTTTCCCGAATAAATACTAATTTTGTTTTGCTTACTCCGATCGTCGAGCTTGATCGACTTGAAACCTCTATTTGGTAGAACATATAAATGTCCCAACACATTTAAACCAAGCTTATAACTCGAGAGTACGGATCGGGAAAGGATTAGAAGTTTCTCATATATTTTCGTGCATGTAAGAATAGGATATTGCACTGAACACTTCCAGAATAAAACCTTGGCAACACATGAAATGACCATCATTTTTTAACATCTAAGCAGGGAAAAAAACCATAAAATAAACAAACCTAAATTTTGCCCCTCACATTCTCTTCTGTATACTATCGACATATTCAAACGTTTTTAACAAAAATTTTGAAACCTTAATATAGTTGTAAGGATACGGCGTAAAAGGAAAACGCAGGTATCCAACTTCATTACAATGAATACTTTTCTCTTATGATATATATCAAACGATTATTATTATATACGTCTATCACATTACAAAATACATTGTTGACTAATTCAATGAAAAGCCACAGTACCAGAATCTGATTTATATTGCAGGATTCAATCCGTATTTGACGTCTTTTTTAAGAGTCCGAGCAACATAAGATTTGATATCATCATCCATATTGGAGGATTCAACCCATATCCGATTGTTTTTTTGTTTTTGTTTTAACAGAGTCTCAGCAACATAAAATCTGATATCATCATCCATATTGCAAAAGTCATTGAAACCCAAATAAAGTATTTCTATAATAAGTAATACTTTAATGGATAAGATATAAGTTGAACTGATCGATCAGTCCTTCTGCAGCATGCTCTAAAGCTTAGAATCTATTTATGGCTTCGTGACTCAATGCTAACAAACATGACTGGCATCTTTGGTTTTATGTCAATACTGCGATGTTGTGGAAACGGCTGATGTAATTTCGAAATTTTGCATTGCAATCACCCTTTAATGCATATGTTCTCCGAGGTCTTGGATCTCTTCTCATTTTTCTTTATATCTATATAAATCTATAACTGAAAGAATTTGGAGCAACATACTGTCATAAACAATAAGTCGGTACCCGAAAGAATAATCAGTGTTATAACTGAAGCTCTATTTAAATGTTAATTACTCCATTATAATCAGTATTGCAGTCACATGGATTATTACTTGTAGAAAGGAGACTCGATTAATGTTTTTTTAACATGAAAAATTAGAAGAAAAGTCAAAAAAATGAGATAAAAGATAAATAGCAATGGTGGTCACAGAGAAGCGCCACGTTACCTCGTCTATATATATATATATATATAGAGAGAGAGAGAGAGAGATTAATGAAGTTTGGATATGAATTAGTATTTGACTGTATTTTTGAGAAGGAGAGAATAAATTATTTTGATTGGAATTTGGGAAGATGGAATTGGAAAATAGGTTTGAATACTTTTTCAAATTTGATGTTCAACTTCAAATTGAATTTGAAAATTTTATAACCAAACACTGATTTAAAAATAAAGTGAAAATTAATCCAGAAAAAACTGAATAATTCATCTTTAAGTGTGCTTGAATTTCCTATTTTAAAACAACTTAAGGGTGATGGTCTAACTAGATCTAAATTATTAAGATTTATAACAAAATCTTAATATCCACCGCTAACCACCTCCAATGACATCAACTATGATTATCAATTACCATTACCCACAACTATCACTATCATCAAACACCATCACTAGCCACCATTTACAAACATCAACACCGACCATCATTACCACACATTCATTAATCACTACCGAAGATCACCACCATCGGTCACCATTATATATCGACAATCATCGTTATCAGTTACCAGAATGATTAGCTACCACTTTTGTCCACTACAATTTTTAGTTGACATCACCAACTACCGCCGCCACGTTAATCGTTTATGTTACTAGTCACTATCATTACAAGCTACTACCCACAACCATCACCATCAACCAACATTAACACTAATCACCATCAGAGACGAATTCGAGATTTAAACTCTATGGGTTCAATCTCAAGATTTTTAGCACCGGACTTATTATATTTTTAAAGTTATAAGTTCATATCTACTATTTATCACAATTTTAACAATTTTTTTCACATAAATCTGCTTCAAAAGTTAAGGGTTCAATTAGAGTGCTAGATATGCCTTTGACTATCACTGTCAGCCATTATCACTATCGACTATAAAATTTATTTAAAAAATATTATGTTGATATCGAACTAGATTAATTAGTATTTTGTTTGAGTTTTATATTTATCAATTTTAAATAAAAATAATTTTATATATTCAAATGTTGAAAAATTGAATAATCGTAATATTTAGTACTCAAGTTTTAATACACATCTAATATTTAAATATTCACATAAATCAAATATCTTTATTTTAATTTAGCCGTCTTAATTTTTATATAATAATAAAAACAAATTAAGTTCGTCCTCTCTATTTTTTCAGTTTGAGATAACTTCTATCGAGTGGTTTAAACAAAAAGAGTTGTTGAATTATTAGACAAAAAATGGCACGTTCACACCTTGGCAATACACTTTCCATAAGGTGACAAAAAAGTTCCAAGGAATGACTTGGAGCCTACTCTAGAGTCCCGTTTTTTCTAATACTCCCTCCGTCCACAAAGATTATCATCCTTTAATTTACATAAAATTTAAAAAATAAAAAGAATTTTTAAAATACGTGATCTAAAATAAGTTTTAAATAGTTATATGATTATAAATTATCTCATAAAGTTAAATTATTTTTAAATATAAAAAATAATAATTTTTCTGAAATAGATTAAAAAAAAGAAATTTTTTTTTTTGAAACAGAGGTAGTACAAAAAAGTCGGTCATCACTCATCTTTTGATTTCCGGCTTTAAACCGCCTTTGACAAGTAATTTCCTTTTATCATGATTTCACTAGTAATTTTACACGTATAAAGCTTTCTTTTTCCTAAGCGATTTGACAACCAAATATTTTCGCTTTATTTGAAATATTTAAAATCAAAAATGTGCTTGGTTATAATTTTTATAAAACATATTTAATTATTTAAATATACTGATAGGGAAAAAGTGAAAGAAAAAAATAAGAAAAATAGGATTTTAGGTATTTTGAAATTCTAAAGCGAAAAAAGTGAAAGAAAAAAAGGATTTTAATTGGGCGTTTGGCCATCAAAATTATTCACTTTTTTTCAGAATTTTTTTTCACTTTTTTTACTTTTGGCGTTTGACCATAAAAATTATTCACTTTTTTTCGAAGTTATATTCCGAAAAATAAGAAAAACTTATTTTTCAAAAATTTTCAACTTTTTCCACTTTTTTCCACTACATTTCACCCAAAACTAAATTTCAAAAATTATGGCCAAACACAACTCTAACTCCAACTTCAAAAATTCCAAAAAAAATTGAAAAAGTTTTTGATATTTATGACCAAACGGGCCCTAAGTGTTTTTAAATTTTAAATACAACTTTAAATTATATTCATAGCGAGAGCTGATTCTTTAAATAAAGCGAGAAAGTTATTCTTATGCCCAAACAGGTCCTTCATTTAACACCCAAGAACTTGCCTGACAAGTTCTAAACCTTCACATTTCAATCTAAAATCTCTCACTGCAAGTGCGCATTTCAATCTCAAAATACTTTTCTTCTTTCCCACTACTTCAAACCCTACTATTTCTTCTTCGAGAGCTCTGTTGCTCTCCATTCGATCATTACTGTAATGCACTATTAGAATTTCTCGGCATGGATGATGAGATCGCCAAGCTCGTTGATGTTCTCTCATCAGGCGGCGATGATCTTTCTAGAAGACTTCGCTCTGATTCATCACTCAATCTAGGGTTCCACAAACTCTCTTCAATTCTTAAACAAGCCGTACAACCCGTCCCTAATGATGACAACAAGTTAGGGCTTCAACTTTGGGATCAATCGCAGATTCAAGCAGTAGCTTCAGTTGCGCTTGCGGTTGTCAACTCCACTCGATCTTTATCAGGTACTCTTACCACTAGTTTCTGGTAATTTAATTCATGTTTTGTATGTTTATTGTAATTTAGTTGTTACAAGTTTTATGCGCGCGACTCATTTAATATTATCACAGTTGAACCTGTAATTGTGGTGGCTATTCAGCTTTCTGTAGAGTTTGCCTTGTGTTATCTGGAAAAATGGATTTGCAACAGTGATGTTATTTTCCGGCACTTTATTCATATTTTGTATGTTTACTAATTTAGTTGCTAGAAGTTTTATATGCGCGACTTATTTAATATTGTCACAGTTGAACGAGTTGAACCTGTCTCTATTAGGTGCTGTTAGCACTATGTTCTGTTATTTTCCGGTAATTTATTCATATTTTGTATGTTTATTAGTTTAGTTACTAGAAGTTTTATGCGCGCGCCACTTATTTAATATTGTCACAGTTGAACGAGTTGAACCTGTCTCTATTAGGTGCTGTTAGCACTATGTTCTGTTATTTTCCGGTAATTTATTCATATTTTGTATGTTTATTAGTTTAGTTGCTAGAAGTTTTATGCGCGCGCCACTTATTTAATATTGTCACAGTTGAGCAAGTTGAACCTGTAACTATGTTCTGTTATTTTCCGGCACTTTATTCATATTTTGTATGTTTATTAGTTTAGTTGCTAGAAGTTTTATGCGCGCGCCACTTATTTAATATTGTCACAGTTGAGCAAGTTGAACCTGTAACTATGTTCTGTTATTTTCCGGCACTTTATTCATGTTTTGTATGTTTATTAGTTTAGTTGCTAGAAGTTTTATGAGTCCGACTTAATAATGTTACCACAGTTGAGCGAGTTGAACCTGTAATTGTGGCGGCTATTCAGCTTTCTGTAGAGTTTGCCTTGTGTTGTCTGGAAAAATGGATCTGCAACACTGTTAGCACTATGTTCTGTTATTTTCCGGCACTTTATTTGTATTTCATATGTTTATTAATATAGTTGCTTGAAGTTTTATGCGTGCGACTTATTCAATATTATCACAGTTGAGCGAGTTAACCTGTAATTATGTTCTGTTATTTTTCTGGCACTTTATTCATATTTTGTATGTTTGTTAATTTAATTGCTAGAAGTTTTATGCTTATTTAATAGTATGACAGTTGAGCGAGTTAAACCTGTAACTATGTTCTGTTATTTTTCCGGCACTTTATTCATATTGTGTATGTTTGTTAATTTAATTGCTAGAAGTTTTATGCTCATTTAATATTATGGCAGTTGAGCGAGTTGAACCTGTAACTGTGGTCTGTTATTTTCCGGGAGTTTATTCATATTTTGTTAGCAACTATTAATTTAGTTGCTAGAAGTTTTATGCGCGCGACTTATTTGATATTCACAGTTGAGCGAGTTAACCTGTAACTATGTGTTATTTTACGGCACTTCATTCATATTTTGTATGTTTATTTAATTTAATTGCTAGAGGTTTTATTCGCACGACTTGTTTAATATTATGACAATTGAGTGACTTAATCCTGTAACTATGTTCTGTTATTTTGCGGCAGTTTATTCATATTTTGTATGTTTATTGTAATTTAATTGCTCTAAGTTTTATGCGCGCGACTTATTTAATATTATCACAATTCAGCTAGTTGAACCTGTAACTATGTCCTGTTATTTTCCGGCACTTTATTCGTGTTTTGTATGTTTATTAATTTAATTGCTTAGAAGTATTATGCGCACGACTTATTTAATATTATCACAGTTGAGCGAGTTGAACCTGTAACTATTTTCTGACACTTTATTCATATTTTGAATGTTCATTTATTAATTGCCAGAAGTTTTACGTGCCCCACTTATTTAATATTATTGCAGTTGAGCGAGTTGAACCTGTAATTGTGGCGGCTATTCAGCTTTGTGTAGAGTTTGCCTTGTGTTATCTGGAAAAATGGATTTGCAACAGTGATGATTCAGTGCTTCAGGTATTTTGAATTTAGTATACCGTTTGTTCTTAAGTTTGATAGTTTGTTGTTTATGCACCATATTTGTGATATATTTAATGTAACTATTCTCTGTACTTTCAGAGTTATATTTTGCAGCTACTGGAAATAGCACTAGTTGATGAAACGGATAAAGAGTTTGATCTGTCACAGTCATGCTCGTCTAATGTTAGCATGGATTTGTTGCCAATAGCTGTAATTGAAGATGGTGTTAGCAAATGGCAGGATGATACAAGATGCATGCTTCAAGGTACTCGTGGATCCATTTGAAGTTGCCTCATATGTTGAAATCGCATGTTATAGTGTGTATTTAACCTTTTTGTTTATTTGTTTATTTGCTTCTGCAGGGGGGAGGTGTTCAAAGGAAGAGAAAACAGCTGATGGCCTTCTAATGACATTAGCTTCTGAGTGGATGCACCCTGACAATGTGAATTCTGCCACTATTGGGCAGTCTGTTCCATATGATCGTAATAAATTGAATAATATGTCTCAGCACTGGGCAGTAGTACATTTGGAGTGTGTTCATCGTCTTGTGACTATTTGCAAAGACCTTCTAAGGCTTCCAGTTCCACTTGATGAGAAATTTCCCTTTCCAAATTTGAGGAAGAGATTTTCATTTTGTGTGAAAGTATTCAAGTTACTGGGCAGTCTTACTAAAAATAGCTCATACACTCACTTTGACCCCAAGTTACTCCAATCTGTTGCTTCATTCACTGAGGTATTGCCCACCCTGTTCAGGCTGGGTGTTGATTTTTTAAGTGGAAATCCTGCAGAGAGTGGCTTAGAAAGTCAAGTAATGCTGTTGCTCGAAGAGTTTATTCAGCTTGTCCCGGCAATTTTCTGCAATACCTATGTGTTTCAAAACATCCAAACATGCATTGCAGCTGCAATTTTGGATCATTTGGATCCTAACCTGTGGAAGTACAGCAAAGGTGCTGCTAACCCGAAGCCTCCTTTGGCCTACTGCCCGCGTGTGGTTGTTTATGTTCTCAAGCTAATTTTAGATGTCAGGAATAGAACATATCAGCTATTCGAGTACAAGGGCCTTGATGGTGAAGGTGCGAGTATCAGCCAACTGGTGGAGCCTCCTTCATGTCAGGTTCACTCAGCTAAGGTCAACCTGCTGAAGAAGTACTCAACGGAGGAACTCTTGAGAATTATATTCTCACCATCAGTTCAATGGGTGGATAATCTGATGCATCTGCAATTGTTCCTTCACTCTGAGGGTGTCAAAATGAAGCCTAAATTGGAGAGGTCATGTTCCAGTGTCACCAAAACATCTGTTACTTCTGAGTCTGAAAGCACCGCTTGTCATGAAGATGAAGCCCTCTTTGGCGACCTTTTTTCTGAGGGTGGTCGTTCAGCCGGATCTGTGGATGGATATGATCAACCCGCTGTTGCACCTAGTTTAAGTATAAGCAACATGCCCATTCAAGCTGCAACGGAATTGCTCAGCTTTTTGAATGATTGCATTTTTTCACATGAATGGTGTAGTCCTGTATTTGAAGATGGGTGCAGAAAATTTACGAGCTACCACATTGATATTTTGCTTTCTATACTCAGCTCCGATGGATGTGATGCTGAAGAAAGAGGCCACGATGAAGGGATAGCTCTAAATGAAATGAAAGTTAGTCATAGACAGCTCAGTGAAATTTGCCTTGATCTGTTCCATAACCTCCTGTCGCGTCATGCTTTGTCTGATTTAGTTGGAGAATCACTTGTCGAGAAAATCCTGGTTATCGAAAATGGTGCTTTTGTTTACAACAATCTAACTCTTGGTTTACTTGCACATGCTGTTGTCTCTCTGGTAGATTCTGCTGGCAGCAGCTTGAGGACCAAAATTTACAATATATTTGCTGATTTTGTGCATGAAAAGGCAGAGATTATATGTTCAGCGTGTCCTAATCTGAAGGAGTTTCTGGAAATTCTTCCCTCGGTGTTTCATATTGAGATACTGCTAATGGCGTTTCACCTGTCTTCAGAAGATGAAAAGGCTGTTCAGGTTAATGTGGTATTCTCTACTCTTAAAGCCGTTGCTGTTCCCTCCGGTGGTTTTGATAGTACGCAATTGTCATGTTGGGCACTAGTAATTTCACGACTGATAGTAATGCTTCGCCACATGGTATTTTATCCCCGTGTTTGTCCGTCATCCCTGCTTTTGGAGTTCAGGACCAAGCTGAGGGAAGCTGCCTCTTTAAGATTGAGGCCTCGTGGCAGTGGCAATCATGCTTCATCTTGGGTCTCTATTTTGTTTGAAGGTGTGCTAGGTGGCTTTATTAAAGAAACACCTTTTTACAGTGCATTGCTTAGTCATCTGGTTGATATCACACCCCTTCCCCCTTCTGCATGTAGAGATGATCCATCAATAGCATGCCTAGGCTTGTCCTGGAATGACATCCATACCTCTTTTTCCAGGATACTGATGTTCTGGGAAGGTAAAAAATCTGAAAAGGTGGAGGACTTGATACTTGAAAGATATATTTTTGTGCTCTGTTGTGATCTACCCGTATTGAAATCCACATCGGAACATCTGCATCTTTGGCTAACTAGTGCTGAAGTTCCTGAACTCTCAAATGCTGAGCATTTTGTCTACTTTAGCCAATCACTTGTTGGTGAAATAGGGAAAATAAACTACAGTCCTTTTTCTGTTGTGTTGTTGAATTTGATTCATCGGTTGCATGATTTACACATATCAGAGGATGTGAGAGAACTTGGATGGGATTTTCTAAGGGCTGGATCTTGGCTATCTCTGTCACTGTCGTTGCTTACTGCTGGTACCACTGGGCACTGCATGAATAAACCACTAGCTTCTGCTGTTCCAATGTCACCAGAGCAGACATCAAGAGATGGTAAATTTTGTGCCTTCACTGAAGGTGTTATTTCTACTTTAGTTGGCGCCAATCAAGTTGAACAGCTGATTAGAATACTGTCATCTTTGCTGAAGAGATACCTAGAAGTTTATCAGAAAGCTTTAATTGTGACGATTGCCAGTGATCAGCTTTTGGCCAACCGACTTTCACCTGCAATGTCATTTGTGCATACTGGTTTTGACAAATGCAAGCAGGATGAACTCCTTGAGAAGATGGGTTCTGATCCGTGCCAATATAAGCCTCTCTATGGAACTTTGTCAAGGCTGGATACAACTCTTGACAAGTTATCTTTAGGAGGTCATTCTAAATTTCTATGGGAATCTCTGTTGCATGGATTCCCCTGTCTTCCGCAACCTCCAAGTGGAATTCTGCTTTCATCTATCCTTAATGTTGCAGGTGTTGTGAATTGTATAGATGGGCTATTGAAGGTCATTGATGCTGGAGGAGTTATTTGCTTGGAGACGCAGGTCATCTCGCAGATTCTTGAATTGGTCTGTAGGATTAAGTGTGACAGAATATTTGAAGATCTTCATGGAAAGTGTAATGCTATTTACCACCGGTTGACTGAAGGCTCTGGCGGAGTTGACTACAGTAGCTTATTCATGTTAAAACACATGGAGGAGTTTTTAAGGTGTGTCAACGAGAGAGATGGTGGCGATGCTAGCGATATGTATGAAGTTCTTGTTGTCAAGGTAATTGATATTGTTGATAGCTTAAAAAGAGAGCCTTCCGGGATGGGGGTTTTGAAATATTTCCTCTCCCTTGAGGACGTTTCTGAACAGATTAAGGATCTTTATGGTTCACAACGTGGTGATTTGTTGGTTCTGGTTGATGCTCTAGACAGATGCAACTCTGAGCAGGTCAATACAAGGGTTCTCAACTTTTTTGTTGATCTTTTATCTGGAGATTTGTACGCTCATGTCAAAGAGAAGTTGCAGAAGAAGTTTCTTGACATGGACATGGTCTACCTGTCGAAGTGGCTTGAAACCAGGCTTTTAGGATCTGAATCTAGTGGAGTAGCAAAAGGAGCTTCAGCTTCTCTAAGAGAATCAACAATGAATTTCATAACATGTCTGCTGTCTCCGTCTTCTGAAATCCTTTCCCAGGAACTACATAAGCATTTGTTGAAATCCATGCTGATTTCACTTGATAAGGCTTTTCTGCTATTTGACTTTACTGTAGCCAAATGTTATTTCAATTTTCTCGTTCAGCTTTCTGGGGGTGAAAATTTAATCAAGCAACTTATGCGGCAGACAATGTTGCTGACTGAGAAGCTGGCCGGTGATGAGAATATGCTTCAAGGGCTGAAATATCTCTTTGGTTTCCTGGCAGGTGTCTTGAGCGATTGCTGCTCTGCTAAGAGTGCCACTGAACGATCTTTTCTAAAGTCTATTTCTAACAGTAGTTCTGGGATGGGGTCTGCACCTACTAGATCTGTAGGCTCCAGGAAGAATGCTGATGCTGTGGTCCTTTCTGCCAGTCAAGGTGGGTCCGGGTCAATTGAGTGTGATGCAACATCTGTTGATGAGGATGACGATGATGGAACATCTGATGGTGAGAATGGTAGCCTGGACAAGGATGATGAGGAAGATAATAACAGTGAAAAGGCCCTCGCCTCTAAAGTTTGTACATTTACATCTAGTGGTAGCAATTTTATGGAACAACACTGGTACTTCTGCTACACATGTGATCTGACTGTGTCCAAAGGCTGTTGCTCTGTTTGTGCAAAAGTTTGTCACCGAGGTCATCGTGTGGTTTATTCTAGGTCCAGTCGCTTCTTCTGTGACTGTGGTGCAGGAGGTGTTCGTGGTACCAGTTGTCAATGTTTGAAACCTCGAAAATTTGCTGGAAGCAACAATACAGCCAGTCGTGGTGCTAGTAACTTCCAGTCGTTTCTGCCTTTCACAGAAAATGGAGATCAACTTCCTGACAGTGATTCAGATAATGATGAGGATGTTTTGGTGGAAACAGACAACTCAATCAAGATGTCTATTCCAAAGGACCTTCAAGATGGGATGCCAATCTTATTACATGAGCTTGATCTTGAAAGCTGTGTTGTGAGACTTTGTTCTTCATTTTTGCCTTCTATTACAAGCCGGAGAGATTCTAGCCTTTCCAGAGAGAGGAAAATTTTCCTGGGTGATGAGAAAGTACTTTGTAACAGTGTTGATCTTTTGCAATTGAAGAAGGCATATAAAAGTGGATCATTAGATTTGAAGATAAAGGCTGATTATTCAAATGCCAAAGAACTTAAATCCCACTTGGCTAGCGGTTCTCTTGTTAAATCTTTACTCAGTGTTAGCACCAGAGGCCGGCTTGCTGTTGGAGAAGGTGACAAGGTAGCCATATTTGATGTTGGGCAGCTTATTGGACAAGCTACTGTTGCTCCTGTGACTGCAGACAAGACCAATGTGAAGCCTCTTTCTAAGAATGTTGTCCGTTTTGAAATTGTAAATCTCATCTTCAATCCTCTTGTAGAAAATTACCTTGCGGTGGCTGGCTATGAAGATTGCCAGGTTCTCACGGTAAATCATCGAGGCGAGGTGAGTGATCGTTTAGCCATTGAACTCGCTCTACAAGGTGCTTATATCAAACATGTAGACTGGGTCCCTGGATCTCAAGTTCAGCTAATGGTGGTCACCAACAAATTTGTTAAAATATATGATTTATCCCTTGACCACATTAGTCCTGTGCACTATGTCACTTTGCCTGGAGAAATGATTATGGATGCTGCACTCAGTATGGCTTCACAGGGAAGGATGTTTCTGATTGTCCTTTCAGAACATGGTAGCTTGTACAGGTTGGAGTTGTCAACAAAAGGGAATGTTGGGGCCAAGCCTTTGAAGGAAATCCTGCAAATCGAGGGTAAAGAGAGTCATGCAAAAGGTTCCTCCTTATATTTTTCACCAATGCACCGGTTACTCTTTCTGTCCTATCAAGATGGGACCACCTTGGTTGGCCGAGTAAATCCAGATGCAACTTCCCTAACAGAGGTCTCTGCCATATTGGAGAATGAAACAGATGGTAAACTTCGGTCAGCAGGATTGCACCGCTGGAGAGATTTATTTGGTGGCAGTGCCTTGTTTGGTTGCTTTTCAAGTTTGAACTCAAATACCGCATGTGCTGTCTCATTTGGTGAACATGAAGTACTTGTACAGAACTTGCGACATTCAGTGGGTTCAACATCTCCTGTTGTAGGGGTTGCTGCTTATAAGCCTTTGTCAAAAGACAAAATCCACTGTCTTGTTTTACATGAAGATGGAAGCCTTCAGATATACTCGCATGTTCCAGCTGGTGTCGACTCTGGTGTTAGTGCTATTAGTGATAAGGTTAAGAAGCTTGGCCCTGGGATCCTCAACAATAAGGCTTATGGAGGTGCAAAGCCAGAATTTCCGCTTGATTTTTTTGAGAGAGCTGCGTGTATAACACAAGATGTGAAGCTGAGTAGCGATGCTATAAGGAATGGTGATTCTGAAGTAGCTAAACAAACCCTGGCTTCTGAAGATGGATTTTTAGAGAGTCCTAGCCCTGGAGGATTCAAGGTAATTCTATATTTCTCCCCTAATTCATTGAATTTGCCTGTCTAGATATAATTTTTGGAGATTCATCATCTTAAGTGGAAAATGTTTCACATTTGAAAAGGTTGAACTCGGAGTTAAGTGATGATTTGCCAGTTTCAATCTCAATTTTTTTGTTTGGTGGTCTGACTACACAATCTAGGAGTTTTGGGTAGAGATTAGAGCATGATTATGAGCCCGTTTGGATTGGCTTATAAGTTGGCTTATAAGCTGTTTTCAGCTTTTTTGAGTGTTTGGCTGGCCAGCTTAAAGTCATTTTATGCTTAAAATAAGCTCAAAAAAATAATTGGACCCATTTGACTTAGTTTATCTAAAGCAGCTTATAAGCTGAAAACAGCTTATAAGCCAAAAAAAATAAGTTGGACTACCCCAACTTATTTTTTTCAGCTTATAAGCTGCAAACAGCTTTAAGCGGTAAGTCAATCCAAACGGGCTCTATATGAGGTTGTTATCCCCGCTTTTGCCTGTTGAATCTTAAATGAGCCAAGTGTTTTTGTTTTGATGGGAAATTAGCTGAAGTTGTTATTTACTGTAAAGAGAGTGCAATTTTGGTTCATCATGCTATATCTCTTGGTACATACAATTACGTTTATCTTAGTAAAAGGTGCTTTAGATGCACGTGGTTCTAAGTTAATGCCAGATAAAAAGGACTGGAGTTTGGATGAAACCAAATCTCAAAAAAAAAAAAAAAAAAGTTTGGACGAAACCAAGAACTAACACCTTACGTTCGAAATCATATAAGATCCCTTTTAAGATCAGCCAAATCCATTTAATTGAATATGGTTGTATGCGTAATAGTATCTACCCTTTTTTCCGGGTAAGATAAAATGATTTCATTAATATGGAGAATTTTCGATATACAACGATGTATACCAAAAAGTAGAGAGCCTATACATAGGCATGGCTCTATACGAGTGCAATCAATCTTCTATACAGCCTGAACCCCTTATGGGTGCACCTAAGGAGACTAGAAACAAGAGGTTATTCCTTATTTGTACAAAGTCATTCTATAACCATTACAGGCTCTTCTTTAATTCTTCCCTTTTTCTCACAAGGTATATTATTTTATTAACAATTGGGAGAAACCCTGTGCACAAGCCGTATACCAAAAAGTTGTTCTCCTCTTCCCATATGACCCACATAGAGCTAGTGAGGCAACATCCCATACTCAGGTCTCTTTCTTCCTCTGTAGTCCAAACCAATTCAACAGTACTGATCTTAACCGAGTTGACATCTATAATACCAGGAATAGCAATGAAACCAATTACTGCAATTGCTTAGGGTAACCTTTTTTAGCTCGTAGGATCAATTTCTTAGGGAACAGTATGAGTTTTTCACTCAAGTGATTGGACAAAGTTAGTAATGTTCTGGCATAAATGAGGCATATAATGAGCGTTTAACTTACTTATCTCCATGCTTTTAGTTTTAACAAATGCTCAGTGCATCTTAGCAGTTGTTGGCTTCAAAATTGTTTTCCACAGTGTAACTGCTCAAGAGCTGTTTGTCAAGAAGCAGAGTGCAAACTTATCTGTATTTTATCAACTAGGATAACAAAGAAAGTAAGAATGACGGGGAGAGCTGAATCGACGTATTGACTGTATTAGCTAAGGTTACCTGGTGATTGTAATACAACCTTTCTGATCCTGCTGATGATGCCGATCCAATCTCATCTCCCATAGTGAACTTCAGTTTTAAGAACTTATTGTTTCCATTTGGAAAATATGATAAACTTGGGGCTAAGTAGAGTAGGACTGTTTTCTTCAGTTTTTCCTCTTCTGGCTATGTGGATAACGTAATGGGGATCACTTTTCAGCCTTCTCTATCTTCTTGTGTGAGGACTTATTATCCTCCAAGAGGGGAGAAATACTAACATTTTAATAGTCTAGTTCTCTTTGTTATTTGTACAGTTTGATATTCCTGTGAGCTCTCTGGTTTTGATTTATTGCCCCAATCTTTCCATTGTTTGTTGTCGTTGTCATTATTCTCATTAAATTAGCATGCTAACTTTTGACGCACTCCATTTTGGAATCTGGATCATAGCTCTGTATATTTCAGCTTTCTAATTTGTGCCATTTTACCAGATAACTGTTTCCAATTCAAATCCTGACCTTGTCATGGTCGGTCTGCGATTGCATGTGGGTAACACATCAGCGAATCACATACCTTCTGAGATTACTGTATTTCAGAGAGGGATAAAATTAGATGAGGGAATGCGTTCTTGGTATGATGTCCCATTTACAGTCGCTGAGTCACTCCTTGCTGATGAAGAATTTACAATATCTGTTGGGCCAACATTCAGTGGATCTACTTTACCCCGCATAGATTCCTTAGAAATTTATGGCCGAGCTAAGGATGAATTTGGGTGGAAAGAGAAGATGGATGCTGTTCTTGATATGGAGGCTCGTGTACTTGGTTGTAATTCGTGGCCTGCTGGATCTAGGAGGAAGTGTCGTGCAACACAGTCTGCATCACTGCAGGAGCAGGTTGTGGCCGCTGGACTGAAGCTCTTGTCAAGAATCTACTTGTTGTGCAAACCCCAAGGATGCTCAAAAGTTGAGGAAGCTAAGGGGGAGCTGAGCAAATTGAAGTGCAAGCCATTGTTAGAAATTGTATTTGAAAGTGACAGAGAGCCTTTGTTGCAGGCAGCTGCCAATCGTGTCCTGCAGGCTGTCTTCCCGAAGAGGGAGATATATTACCAAGTAACTTCCTGGACTATATGTCTGAAATGAGTTAATTAATGTTGCTTTTTATTTATTTTTGTCCAATATTTTAACATGGTGGGAAATGTCTGTCTGAATAGGTTAAGGATGCCATCCGACTTGCTGGAGTTGTGAAATCCACTGGCATGCTCTCATTAAAACTTGGCATGGATGCGACCACTGCTGGGTGGATTATTGAGGAGTTTACTGCACAGATGCGGGTGGTCTCCAAGATTGCACTGCATCGTCGCTCAAACCTTGCCTCTTTTCTTGAGATGAATGGTAATTTTTCTTGCTCTTTTGGTTTGCTGGTAACTCTTTGTATTAGCATCAAGTGTGCCTAAGCCCTTGCATGTGGTGCGATTTGATAGGGTCAAAATAGTGAAGTTAGGGCGTTGTTTCTTTCACTATTTTGAACCCCCCCCCCACAAACACAGAAACTCTCTCGCTCTCTTCCCTTCTCTGTTCGTTTACGTGTCTCTTGTCACTGTTCTATCTGACGAGAGATTATTATGTTTGTTCTGCATGGTTTACAGCTCTCGGGGACTTTTATGCTGCAATTCATTATAACATATCAGCTTTTACCTTCAGAAAACAATTTTTTGGCTTGCTTCCACGGGCAATTCCTTATTTATTCTTTTGAATGTAGGTTCTGAAGTGGTTGATGGACTTATGCAAGTCCTTTGGGGAATTTTAGACATACAGCAACCTGACACACAGACCATGAACAATATTGTTGTGTCGTCAGTCGAACTTATTTACTGCTATGCAGAGTGTCTAGCTTTGCATGGAAAAGATGGTGGCAGGTCTTCTGTTGCACCTGCTGTGTCATTGTTTAAAAAGCTGCTGTTCTCTACCAATGAGGCTGTTCAGACTTCCAGCAGGTTGTTATGGCTAGCTATTTCTCTAAAAGCAGCATAACTGTGAAATTCTCATTTTTCATTCGCTTATGTCTCCAAATCTTTGTTTCTTTGGTTCCAGCCTGGCTATATCGTCAAGATTGCTTCAGGTTCCATTCCCAAAGCAAACAATGATAGGTTCTGATGATGTGGAGAACCCATCCTCCGTTCCTACGCGAGTTGATGCATCTGCTGGAGCTAGTGGAAGTACTCAGGTAATGGTTGAAGAAGACTCCATTACATCATCTGTTCAATATTGTTGCGATGGTTGCTCTACTGTTCCTATCCTAAGGCGAAGATGGCACTGCACTGTGTGCCCAGATTTCGATTTGTGTGAGGCATGTTATGAAGTGTTAGATGCAGACCGTCTCCCGCCACCACATTCTAGAGATCATCCTATGACAGCTATTCCAATTGAAGTGGAAACATTTGGTGGGGAGGGAAGTGAAATTCATTTCACTACTGATGATTTAAGTGATTCAGGTTTGTTAACAGTTGCATCTGATGTTGGCGTGCAGAATTCTGCTCCATCAATCCACGAGTTGGAGTCAAATGAATCGGAAGAGTTTTCAGCTTCGATACCTGATCCTGTATCTATTTCTGCTTCCAAAAGAGCTGTTAACTCTCTTCTTCTTTCTGAACTACTTGAGCAACTGAAAGGATGGATGGAAACTACTTCAGGAACTGGGGCTATTCCAGTCATGCAGCTCTTCTACAGGTTGTCTTCTGCTGTTGGTGGCCCCTTTGCTGACAGTTCAGAACCTGAAAGCATAGGATTGGAGGATTTGATAAAATGGTTCTTGGATGAGATAAATCTAAATAAACCTTTCGTATCCAGAAGCCGCACCCCTTTTGGGGAAGTCACAATCCTGGTATTTATGTTCTTTACCTTAATGCTGCGGAACTGGCACCAACCTGGAACCGATAGTTCTGCAACTAAATCTGGTGGTGCGACTGAAGTGCATGACAAAACTGCCTTGCATATCTCAACTCCCACTTGTGTTGCTACTTCGTCTACCTTAGATGGTCAAGAGAAAATAGACTTCATCTCCCATTTACTTCGTTCTTGTGGCTATCTTAGGCAGCAAGCATTTGTCAATTATCTGATGAACGTTCTGCAGGAGCTAACTCAAGTTTTTAAATCTCCATCTGTTAGCACAGATCCATCTTCTGGGTTGAACACCACTTCTGGTTGTGGTGCTTTGTTGACAATCCGCAGGGAAGTGCCTGCAGGTAACTTCTCTCCATTCTTTTCAGACTCGTATGCAAAATCACACCGTGCAGACATATTTGTGGACTACCATCGGCTGTTGTTGGAGAACACTTTCCGTCTACTCTACAGCTTGATACGACCAGAGAAACATGACAAGGCTGGAGAGAAAGAGAAGCTCCACAAGATGCCTTCTGGTAAAGATCTGAAGCTAGATGGATATCAGGATGTTCTTTGCAGCTATATCAACAATCCTAACACCAGTTATGTTAGAAGGTATGCCAGGAGACTTTTTCTGCATCTCTGTGGTAGTAAGACACATTACTACAGTGTTCGAGACTCTTGGCAGTTCTCAACTGAAGTGAAAAAGCTCTACAAACACATAAATAAATCTGGTGGATTTCAAAGTTATATCTCATACGAGAGAAGTGTGAAGATAGTAAGGTGCCTAACAACCATGGCTGAAGTGGCTGCAGCTCGTCCTCGAAATTGGCAAAAGTATTGTTTAAGGCATGGTGAAGTTCTTCCTTTCCTTTTGAATGGAATATTTTATTTTGGAGAGGAGTGTGTTATTCAGACATTGAAGCTTCTGAATCTGGCCTTCTATACTGGGAAGGATAGCACCCACTCATCACAGAAAGCTGAGGCAGCGGAAGCTGGAACAACTGCAATTAAGTTAGGGTCACAAGCCCCTGAATCTAAAAAGAAGAAGAAGGGAGAAGAAAGTGAATCTGGTGTTGAGAAAACTCAGTTGGATATGGAAGCAGCGGTTGATGTTTTCAGTGGAAAAGGTGATGTGTTGAGACAATTTATTGACTGCTTTTTATTGGAATGGAATTCAAGCTCTGTACGCTCAGAATCCAAATCAGTCCTCCTTGGTGTCTGGTACCATGGGAATCTGGCATTCAAAGAAACATTGTTAACTGCACTTTTACAGAAGGTAAAGTTTTTGCCGATGTATGGGCAGAACATCGTTGAATATACAGAACTTGTTACGTTCTTGTTAGGGAAGGTCCCCGATCATGGTGCAAAGCTACAGAGTGCTGAAGTTGTTGACAAATGCTTGACCACTGATGTGATTAGTTGCATATTTGACACACTCCATTCACAAAATGAGCTTTTGGCTAACCATCCAAATTCTCGAATATACAACACTTTGAGTGGTTTGGTGGAATTTGATGGTTACTACCTTGAGAGTGAGCCTTGTGTAGCCTGCAGCTCCCCTGAGGTTCCCTATAGTAGGATGAAGCTTGAGAGTTTGAAGTCAGAAACAAAGTTCACAGACAACCGCATCATAGTGAAATGTACTGGTAGCTACACCATTCAGAGTGTGGCCATGACTGTTCATGATGCTCGGAAATCCAAGTCAGTGAAAGTTCTGAACCTTTATTACAATAACAGGCCTGTGGCTGATTTGTCAGAGTTGAAAAACAATTGGTCCCTTTGGAAGCGTGCAAAAAGCTGCCATCTTGCTTTTAATCAGACTGAGCTGAAAGTTGACTTTGCCATCCCAATTACAGCGTGTAATTTCATGATTGAATTGGATTCTTTTTATGAAAATCTTCAAGCTTTGTCCCTCGAGCCACTGCAATGTCCCCGTTGCAGTCGTGCTGTGACTGATAAGCACGGTATTTGCGGTAATTGTCATGAGAATGCCTATCAATGCAGGCAGTGCCGGAACATCAATTATGAAAATCTTGATTCCTTCTTATGCAACGAGTGTGGATACAGCAAATATGGTCGGTTTGAATTTAATTTTATGGCAAAGCCAAGTTTCACTTTTGATAGCATGGAAAATGAAGAAGACATGAAGAGGGGGTTGGCTGCAATAGAGGCAGAGTCGGAAAATGCTCATCGCAGATATCAGCAGCTTTTAGGATTCAAAAAACCTTTGCTGAAGATTGTGTCTAGTGTTGGTGAAAATGAGATGGACTCTCAGCAGAAGGATTCAGTTCAACAAATGATGGTCTCTTTGCCTGGACCTTCATGCAAGATAAACCGTAAAATTGCTCTTCTTGGTGTCCTTTATGGTGAGAAATGCAAAGCAGCATTTGATTCTGTCAGTAAGAGTGTGCAGACCCTCCAAGGTCTGCGGCGAGTTTTGATGAATTACCTGCATCAGAAACAGTCAGATAATGCTAGTCCAGCCTCTAGATTTGTTGTTTCGAGGGTACCAAATAGTTGCTACGGCTGTGCTTCAACTTTTGTCACCCAATGCTTGGAGATATTACAGGTGCTATCAAAACATCCAGCATCCAAGAAACAATTAGTTGCTGCTGGTGTTCTGTCTGAGCTGTTCGAAAATAACATCCATCAGGGCCCTAAAACAGCTCGTGTCCAAGCTAGAGGAGCTCTTTGTGCCTTCTCTGAGGGTGACACTGGTGCAGTAGCTGAGTTGAACAGTCTAATACAGAAGAAGGTAACGTATTGCCTTGAACATCATCGCTCCATGGACATTGCGTTGGCTACACGTGAAGAGTTATCACTGCTTTCTGATGCGTGTTCATTGTCGGATGAATTCTGGGAATCAAGATTAAGAATCGTTTTCCAGTTGTTATTTGCATCTATCAAGGTGGGAGCTAAACATCCTGCAATATCTGAGCATGTGATTCTTCCTTGCTTGAGGATCGTATCTCAGGCTTGTACTCCTCCAAAGCCTGAAGTTGTTGACAAAGAGCAAGGGGCAGGAAAATCTTCTCATGTCACGCAAGTGAAAGATGACAGTTCAAATGTCTCTGGATCTAATAGCCTTGTTAGTGGGAGTAAGTCTATGTCAGGGTCGTCAGAGAAAAGTTGGAATGGTTCTCAGAAGGCTCAAGATATACAACTTTTGAGCTATTCAGAGTGGGAAAAGGGAGCCTCCTATCTGGATTTTGTGAGGCGACAGTATAAGGTTTCTCCAGCTGGGAAAAGTGGTCAAAGATCTCGTCTTCAGAGACATGACTATCTTGCGCTAAAATATCTTCTCAAGTGGAAGCGACGTGCTTCAAAAACAGCTAGAAATGAGATATCATCATTTGAACTGGGTTCATGGGTTACAGAACTCATACTGAGTGCTTGTTCACAGTCTATTAGGTCGGAGATGTGTATGCTGATTAGTTTACTCTGTGGCCAGAGTTCATCACGACGGTTTCGCTTGCTAAACTTGCTTATGTCTTTGTTATCGGCAACTCTTGCTGCCGGAGAAAATGCCGCTGAGTACTTTGAACTGCTGTTTAAAATGATAGACTCGGAAGATGCTCGTCTTTTCTTGACCGTGCGTGGTTGCTTGACAACGATATGTAAATTGATCACTCAGGAACTGGTTAATGTTGAAAAATTGGAGAGGAGCCTGCATGTTGACATATCTCAGGGCTTTATTCTTCATAAACTCATTGAGCTCCTTGGCAAGTTTTTGGAGGTTCCAAACATCAGATCCAGGCAAGTACTCTTCACATTCTTAATATATTGAATATATAATTGTTCACTGCTGACATATTTGCTGATCAATATTTCTCGACTGTTTTCTTGTAGATTCATGAGGGAGCATTTGCTTTCAGAGGTTCTTGAGGCTCTAATTGTGATTAGGGGGTTGGTTGTGCAGAAGACAAAACTTATAAATGACTGTAATAGACTTCTCAAAGATCTTCTTGATAGTCTTCTGCTAGAGAGCAATGAAAATAAGCGTCAGTTCATCCAAGCATGCATCTCTGGTCTACAAATTCACGGAGATGAGAATAGAGGGCGAACTTCTTTGGTACGTAATGAATTTCTTGATTTTCCCAAAAGAAAAAAGAAGCAATATTAGTGAAGTGTTCTGGTCTTTGAATTCCTTTTGTGGAGAAAATGTTCTGGTCTGTGAATTGATTTCCTACTTTTACTTTTCTTTTTCTTCTTTAGTTAATTTTTAGGCACACCAATCGGAATCAGGTAGGAGATCTGATTTCCTCTTTTGCTGGAGTATCAGATTGCACCTGCCAAACTACTTATTAGGGATAGTAATTTCAATTCCAATGGAACAGTTTGTCCATGATCTCATGAATTTCTTTTTCCACAAGGTGCTTCATCAGATATTCTCAAGTCGAAATGAGATATGGTTTACATGCTTTATTATTATTAGTAATGCTGGAATGTTTGTTCTTTAGTTGATATTGAGGAAGACGGTTTATAAAGCCGAGTGAAGGCTTTACTTTTCCTTTTGCTGTATACTTGATCATTGCCTGGATTTCTATTTCATCAACAACAACAATAACAAGTGTAATGCCATAAGTGGGGCTTGAGGAGGGTAGAGTGTACACAGACCTTACCCCTACCTTGAGAGAGTCCTGGATCCTATTTATTTTGGTTATATAGGGAGTCATTTCGATTTCTTCCTCTGCTCTCCTATTTGGTCATAGTATTTTAATTGGTGAATTTACATTCTTCTGTTTGTCATGCAGTTCATCTTGGAACAGCTCTGCAATCTGATTAGCCCTTCAAAACCAGATCCAGTGTATCTCTTGATCTTGAACAAGGCTCATACACAGGAAGAATTTATCAGGGGATCAATGACGAAGAATCCATATTCAAGTGCCGAAATTGGTCCCTTGATGCGCGATGTCAAAAATAAAATCTGCCAGCAACTTGATCTCTTGGGTCTTATTGAAGATGATTATGGCATGGAATTGCTAGTCGCTGGGAATATTATCTCTCTAGATTTGAGTATTGCTCAAGTCTTTGAGCAAGTGTGGAAGAAATCCAACAGTCAGTCTGCAAGTGTAGTTGCCTCGACAACTTCACTTTCTTCTAGTGCTGCTGTATCAGTTAGAGATTGTCCTCCAATGACAGTGACCTACCGACTGCAGGTTCTCTTGTTTCGTTTAGCTGCCATTATATTGTAAAATTTTGTTGATGCAAACCTTAAAGGAAAAATTGCTCTTTATATGTCTGTTTTTGTTTTTGTCCTTTAAAAATCTGTTTAACTTCTATGCTTTATCGGAAGTTTTATAGCTTCTTTGGTACACTAACATTTGCCTGATCCTCTATTCAGGGCTTAGATGGTGAAGCTACTGAGCCCATGATTAAAGAAATTGATGAGGATAGAGAGGAGACCCAAGATCCAGAAGTGGAATTTGCGATAGCTGGTGCAGTGCGGGATTGTGGTGGACTGGAAATTCTTTTAGGGATGGTTCAGGTATATACGTATTGATTCAAACTTTAGTGGGTTATTCTTTTTGTACATGTAACTCATTTCCCTCCTAGTAGTCCTTTTGTTGTCTGGTGTTTCCTGCTTTCCTTCGGTTTTTATTTCCTGTTGTTGGAACTCTGGGTGTAAATGAGATGTTGAATTGAAGGGACTGCCAGAAAGGTTATTCATTTCTGTAGCTTAAACAAATTACATACTGGTGATAGATAGATCATGACATATTCTGTTTGTGACCTTATACTGTTAATTTTGCAGCGTTTGCAAGATGATTTTAAGTCCAATCGGGAGCAGTTGGTTGCAGTGCTTAATTTGCTCATGCTTTGTTGCAAGATAAGAGAAAACAGAAAGGCATTGCTAAAGCTGGGAGCCTTAGGCTTACTTCTCGAGACTGCTAGGCGTGCTTTCTTTGTAGATGCCATGGAACCAGCTGAGGGTATTCTTTTGATTGTGGAGAGCTTAACGCTAGAAGCAAATGAGAGTGATAACATCAGCATTACTCCTGGTGTTAATGTAGTCTCCAGTGATGAAGCAGGTGCTGGTGAACAGGCCAAGAAAATTGTACTACTTTTCCTTGAAAGATTGTCTCAACCTTCTGGACTTAGAAAGTCAAATAAGCAGCAGAGGAACACTGAGATGGTTGCAAGAATATTGCCATACTTGACTTATGGGGAGCCTGCAGCAATGGAAGCTCTTGTACAGCATTTTGAACCGTGCTTACAGAATTGGCCCGAATTTGATAGGCTACAAAAACTGTATGAAGACAATATGAAAGATGAAACAATTGCGGAGCAAGCCTCAAAGCAAAAGTACACCCTAGAGAATTTTGTTAGGGTTTCAGAATCCCTCAAGACAAGTTCCTGTGGAGAGAGGTTGAAAGATATTATATTGGAAAAGGGGATTACTGGGGCTGCAGTCAGCCATCTAAAAGAGAGTTTTGCATTCACTGGACAGGCTGGTTTCAAATTAACTGTCGAGTGCGCATCGGGGTTAAAGCTTCCATCTATTCCTCTTATTTTATCTATGCTGAGGGGTTTGTCAATGGGCCATTTGGCGACTCAAAAGTGCATTGATGAAGGAGGAATCTTGCCATTGCTTCATGCTTTAGAGGGTGTCGCAGGTGAAAATGAGATTGGAGCCAGGGCTGAAAACTTATTGGACACATTGTCTGATAAGGAGGGAAAAGGTGATGGGTTCTTAGCACAGAAAGTTCACCAACTACGTCATGCAACACGGGATGAGATGAGGCGACGTGCATTGAGGAAGAGAACAGAATTGCTGCAGGTTCCTTCTCATACTACTTTACACTTGGCTCCTACATTACCATTCTTAATGTCCATTGTGTCTTCATTTTTGTCTTAGCTTGACTTTACACAACTAATGTGTGCCTTAGCAAACGACTAAGACCGCTTGTCCTCATTTGAAAGCATATTTTATGGTCAAATCTTCCCAGCAAAATTGCATATCATAGTCTCCTGTTTGCTAACAAAGCATTTCCCAGCAGTAGAGATCCTGAGGTGAATAGACATAACAGGAGCACTACTTAAAAATATTTCCTGAGTAGTTGAAACATGTTACTGAATAGAATTTTAAAATTGGAAGTTAGAGGCGTCTGTCTTGAATGTAAGAACTGAGTTTGAGACACTGGGGATGGTACAGAAGCTTAGAAGCGGTATCTATCTCTTAGGAAATGATTGATGCTGAAGCTAGAACTCCTTCAATGTACGTAGGCAACTACATATTGTTATATCCAGATGCTATAGCAGAATAGTTTTCTGTCAAGCATCTAATTATTTTCTGGCAAGAATATCTTTTAATCTAGTGGCATGATATGCTTCTTTCTATTCCATGTGCTTTTTTGGGATAGTTTCTCCAGAAGCAACATCTAATATCTAACAATGGAGGTCACGAGGTTCCAAATTGTATAGAGGATTGTATCTCTTTTGTTGAGAATCATATTTTGGTGTGGGTTCTCTTCTTTTGGTATATGGGGTTTTCCCCAACTGTTAATAAAATTATTTACCTTATTAAAAAAAAAACAATGGAGGTTATAGATGTTGTTTCGTTTAACTTAGCTGATTTTCCTTGTCAAAAAAAAAAAAAGAAGATTTTTCGGTTGCCAATATCATAACTGTGGAGAATTTTCTCATTTTTTATGGTACCAGGGACTTGGTATGCGGCAAGAACTGTCCTCAGATGGTGGTGAACGTATTGTTGTTGCTCGACCAGTCTTGGAAGGTTTGGATGATGTTGAGGACGAGGAAGAGGAAGGATTGGCTTGCATGGTTTGTCGTGAAGGCTACCGCTTGCGCCCTACAGACTTGCTTGGCGTTTACACTTATAGTAAACGGGTTAATCTTGGTATTGGAAGCCCTGGAAATGCTCGAGGAGATTGTGTTTACACAACGGTCAGCCATTTCAACATCATACATTTTCAGTGCCATCAGGAGGCTAAACGAGCAGATGCAGCCTTAAAGACTCCTAAAAAAGAATGGGATGGAGCGGCCCTAAGAAACAACGAGACACTATGCAATAATCTATTCCCATTGAGAGGTCCGTCAGTACCAATAGGCCAATATATACGCTATGTTGACCAATATTGGGATTACCTGAATGCTCTTGGGCGTGCTGATGGAAGTCGGCTCCGGTTGTTAACTTACGACATTGTTCTGGTGAGCTGCCATCTTTTATTATACCTTTCTACCATGTTTACATCTCTCCTCTCCTGATTTTTTTGTTTATTCTAATCCCTCCCTTTCCTTATGGATGGGGTTGAGGGAGGAGTGGTTTTGTTCTACGATGAGGTAGGTTAGTGGTGTGCCAAATGGTCAGCTTGGCTTAATTTAGGCGGGTCAAAATGGGTTAACTCATATAAACCCCCCCCCCCCCCACCCCACCCCCCACCCCCAACAACACACACAAAAAAAGTTTGTTTTGGTCACAATGGGTTATAACCTGACCTGGCTATTTTCTTGCTCAACCATACTTAACATTACATGTTCTACAGTAATTTATCGTAATTTAATCTCGCAGAATGCCCTTCTGAACTACCAAAGCACGGTCTTTCTAAACTTTATTTTTTATTCTCTGTTATTCTACCAGTCAAACAGTTTTCTTGTTGGATTACTACTTATAATTTTCACATGAGATTTTGTCTACTTCCTCTTTTGTTGATTTGAAAGGTTAAATTGATTCGATTTTGTTCATAAATTCATTCTTGAAATTTGAGTTTGGAGTAAAAGAGCCAAAAACTTGGCCAAATGTTTTTAGTTCTCTTATGGCTAATGGACTTTACTTTATGATGGAAAAACAGGACTTTTTTTTTCTTTTCTAAACCTTTTCCAATTTATTCAATTTTTCTACTGTTTCTCATAGTATTTTGATACAGTAGAATGTTTGTAGAAAAGGTTGGTAAGAAAACGTGTTGAACATAATTTCAAATCAGACTTTATCTGATGCTTAAAATTTGACAGCAAAAAGGTCTGAAACGCAACCAAGTAAAAATGCTACTTTTGTTAGAAAAACGAAAACCCACAAGCTGCTTAAAAATCTATCATTCCTGCTGAGACCGCTTGTTTCTTTTCACCAGCTTGGGTAACTAATTTATTATTACCCATTTGGTCACACTTGTTACCCATCCCGACCCAATTTTTTGATGGGTCAACCCATCTTGACCCACTAGCTCTCTTTGTTAGTGACCCAACCCATTCAAGGTTTTTTTTTTTTTTTTTGCGGGAACGTTTTTGGGCTAGACAGACTGCTGATGCTAATGCAAATCTTTTTTGGGTGACTTGCAGATGCTTGCTCGGTTTGCCACAGGTGCTTCATTTAGTGCAGATTGCAGGGGTGGTGGAAAAGAGAGTAATGCTCGATTTTTGCCTTTCATGATGCAAATGGCTCGTCACTTTCTAGATCATGATTCGTCTCAGCGGCATATCATGATCAAGTCTATTTCAACTTATTTAAGTTCTCCCGCATCAGAATCGAGACCCTCCGCTACTGCTGGAACTCAGAATTCTGCTGGTACAGAGGAGACGGTCCAATTCATGATGGTTACCTCACTTCTTTCAGAATCCTATGAGTCGTGGTTGCAGCATCGGTCTTCCTTTTTACAACGAGGTATATACCATGCATATATCCAGCGGACTCATGGTAGGCCAGTGCCTCGCTCTTCACCTAATCTGTCTGGGGCTTTGAAACCGGAGTCGGGAAGTACAAGTTCATCTGCTTCTGAGGCTGGGGGATCAATTGAGTTATTCTCAACTATTCAACCAATGCTTGTCTACACTGGTTTGATAGAACAGCTGCAGCGCTTCTTCAAGGTCAAAAAATCATCTAGTACGACTACTTTGCGAACCCAAGCGACTTCCAAGAATGTGGAAGAGGATGACGAGAGCAGAAAGTTAGAAGGCTGGGAGGTAGTCATGAAAGATAGACTATTAAACGTTAAGGAACTGGCAGATTTCTCCTCTGAACTGTTATCGTGGCTTGATGACATGACATCAGCAACGGATTTCCAGGAGGCATTTGATGTTCTTGGTGTTTTGAGCGATGTGCTTTCTGGGTTCAGCCGATGTGAAGATTATGTACATGCTGCAATCAGTGGTGGGAAAAACTGATCAGAGGTGTTTTTGTGATGTGCTTTCTGGGTTCAGTCAATGTGAGGATTATGTAAATGCTTTTTATTCAGTAGCAGGACAAACTGAGTATTTGTCGAAGGCTCAGTTTGGTTCGATATTGATTCCTTAGTTTTCTTGGTTCAGTGTATGTGAAATATTATTTTGTAGGTGTATCTCTTTTTCCCTTGTTACACGAGTTGCTCGTATAGTGTTAAATTGGAATGATTTTGTGAGAACCATAGAAGAGCCTCCGAGTTTTGTTTCCTCCATTATTGATGCTATGGATGAATATCACATGCGACTTTAATTGATGCTAGTTTTTGTTTACTGCATCAGTGCACTAATTTATTGACGTCTGTCCTCAGTAATTTACCCGTCTGGAGGAGTTGCCTACCATCTATATTAGTCCTTTAACATCGTGCAGGCATTGGTATTTAATACGTTGAAACAGTTGAAATTTAGCTAATTATCATGACAAAAACTTAATATGGAACTCTTAGCCTAGACTAAGTAACAAAAACTTGAAGATTCATAATATCACTCCACACGAGGATGATATTCATAGTCATGCAACTAAGCGAATTAAGATAATGAGGACTGGACTTCTCTGCTCCGAGTTCATGAAAAATCATTGAAACGGGTGGACCATACGCGTGGAAGTAGACGATCAAAATGATTTGTAATTTACTAGAACTCTCAAAATCCCTTGCGACGACCTTGGATTCCTCCTCAAAAACACTGAATTAGTCGCAGATCATTCCGTTTTCAGAAATTGCTTCCTGGATGATGGTACAACAGTCACATCAGCCACGCCAGCACATTAAATTCTGAGATGATAGCAAGATTATGGGGTGAACTTAGACGTTTTGACTCTCAGAACCCCGGTCTGATATCCTCAGGGAAGGCGGAATCTACTTGAAAATACTGTGCAGCACCTGAATCTCATCCTTCCACTGTACGGACCTTACCTCTATGCGTCCTTCAATCCAGCGGCGGAGCCAGAATCTTCACGAAGGGGATGTTGTGCGAGCTAATTCATGTCATCTTAGATTCATAGCTTTAGTTTGACCAGGTATACTGGAATCAAAGGTGAATTAGCACTGATTGGTACTTGTTAATAAATGAAGTCATGTAAGTTTGATATTAGTGCTGCCAAATATACTGCACATCATAATGGAAAATTAGCATCTGCCATCCATATCTACAATAGATTTAACTCCAAGTAACAAATCTGTGATAATCAACAAAATCATGATGCATATATTACAAATGGACAGAGTGAACCAAGTTATTTCCATTCGCTAGAAATTGCAACGATACGTTCTATTAAACTTTGCTGTTGAATATCATGTGTCTGTTACATAAATCTTCAACAGTCTGCAGGAGCAAAAATGTAGAGGGGTGGTACAAGGCAACCTAGCATGAGGTAAACCTGCCGGGACCCGTAGTGCTGGACAAGATAAATGTGTTCCGTTTCTGTCATTCTAATTGCCTCAAAAATCGCTCACTAGTCATCAATTCATTGCATCATAATCATCTAACTTGTCGTTGTACTCCAAGACCTTTCTCCTAATCTTGGATGTATCTACCCAAGTGATGAAGTCCTCCATATTTCTTGTCACAAGAAATGCTGGGTCAATAACTGTATCAGGTCCAACTCTAATATGACCTTGCTCTATATATGTCACTGCTTCCTTCATGTGTTCAGCAAACTTCAGCCTCACCAAGATAGTGGACAACCTACGCCTGTGAAAGAAGAATGCATACATGTCTTTATTACCAAGACCAATATCATGCAATAACACAATTCCATTTATGACCAACTAGTGGTGACTTGCAATGTTGTCTTAATTAACAACCCAAGAAGAGTTGCAAAATGATTGCTTGTGCTTGGAAGATAAGTAGGTGAGATAGTGTTTTTCGTATGCACATACAACTGCATAATATTGCCTTTCAGATAGAGATTTTTTTTTTCTTTCTGTATTTGCATAATATTGGCATGAGACGAGGAGTTTAAAGGGAGTGATATCGTTGGTGATGATTCATATAACCGCCCCCCCAACTTGTTTGGGATTGAGGCATAGTAGTAGTTGTATAGAACTGCATAATATGAAATATAGAGCTCACTGACCTGCAGAAGGATGACACAGATAAGTTGTCACACACAGCTAAGCTTTTCCTTGAAGTTATTACGCCCATGTTATACCTGAGTTAAGGAGACATCTATCAGGATTTGTAATCCAGTGACATCTGTGGCATTATTAAATAGAGACAAGGGGAATAACAGCGCACAGGGAAAATGATTTGAGGAAAGATTTTCAGCACAAGGAAAACCGGGACCAATAAAACCTTGTCCCTCAAACTAGAAAAGAGGACGAGGGGAAAAGTTTTGTGCACATATATTACGCTGCTAATCATCATCTATGCATTAAGTTCATAGATGATACACTAAACGCATAGAAATCAAGCAAAAAGGATATCACAGGCAGAGATAGACTTAGTCATCAACCGTTTCAGAAGAAATCAGATGTTTGCCTAGTATCTAATGTTCATTAATTGACAACAAAAGCTTTGTAGTTGGAGTTATTCTATAGCTACGACAAATTAAGATCTATCACTCGTGCACCATTGTCTTCTTATCAAGCCATTGACTATATATTCTAAGCAAAACTGTAGGTCTAAAGTAATTAGCCTACACAATGAAGGTTACAAGTTGATATCCAGAGCTAGAATTTTCAATAAGGGGAGTCAAAATATATAGGAATAAGCACACAAAGAAGCCAATGGAATTCAACGCCTACTTTATATACATAAAAAACAATTTCATAATTTTTTGCCCCCCTTCCACCCCCCCTAGCTCCCGCCCATGTATGTATGTAATAGCTCTTGCCAAATAAAATTATCAGGGGGCTCGAAACTTGATACTTGAAATTAAAATTAAAAAACCATAAATAACATAAGCTAATGCACTCACAGCTTTTCTAGAAGGGCATCAGTCATGTCTATTCTATAAGGATCTCTTGGGTCCATCTGCTTCAGTATATTCACTAGCTTCTGTGCCATTCTGCACAAACTCGAGTACCTAAACAACATACATAAACAAAAACAAGGAATTGGCTTTATACAACAATAAGACATACCCTTTTTTTTTTTGAAGAGAAAAAGGCATACTTTTTGTAGTCATCTCTGCCAGTAACGTGGTAACGGCGCATGACATTAGGTTCTCTGTGACCGCCTTCTCTCTTCCAATCAAGAAAGTTGACCTTTTTCAGAAGCTTCTTTTCATGAAATTTGAGCTTCCTCATCTTGGCAACCGATTTCGAGCTATCTCAGGGGAAGGGAAAAAGCTTCGCGATGACACTACTAGGTTAACCTAACGAGGAGGAGCAGGAGGAGATAGTTCAGTGGGTTGGTCTTGCGTTGGACCGATGGAAACAACATATAGAGGCCCATAACAACACTGATTGTTTTTTTGCGCAGATTGTCCTTCATTTGGTGTGCTCTTTAATTTTTGTCTTTTAAATTCTGTCCTTCACCTAATACCCCACCCACGTTGTGGGTTCGAACCCCAACTCAATAATTTTTTTTTTTGTAAATTTTGCCCATTTTGAGGGACAAAAATTAAAGACCACCCCCCAGCGAAGGAAATCCTGCAAATTGCCCGTAAAAATTGGGTGGGATAGCCTCTTTTTGGACTGTTATTTAAAGTTTAGCCGCTACGTGAAATGTAACTAAAAGGTAGCCACTTTTTAATGTGAACGATAAAATATAGATAAAAATATCTCTAACTAAACACGGTAAGCTTCAGGAAATTTGAGAATCTTAGTAGTTCAGTTGGTTGACTATTTGAATTTTCACCTTGTTGGTGAGGGCGCAATTTCCCGACTTGTAATCCCCTTTTCCATTTTCCATTCCCCTTCCTCCTATGTAATAATAATAATTTTTAATTTTTTTTTATACCAAACTCCATAAAAAACAGAGTTTTTTCGTGATTTAATTAGGAAATTTTTATCCAAACTTTATTTTTGCATTAAAATGCAGTTAAACGTTGAGTAATTTTGAAATAATAATTAACCATTAGTTAACGATTTCAATGAACTAAATATAACCATCAAAATACCGACCCAAATGTGACTTACGCAAAAACAAGAACGAAAGGAAGTAGCAATCCACGTGCGGATATTATTGCTCGTGCTTTACACAGGGATATAGCATGGTAGCCGCTACATGAACAACCTTTTTTACAATATCAGTTGCTAAAGGAAATTTTTTAAATAAGCGTGACTAAATAAGGTGGAAAGATGAAAACATGTTACAATTTGTTAAATTAAATTAATCATATAAAAAAACCTTTACCTTGTTAGTGTATATAACTTAAACCATATAAAAAAAATTAAAAAAAACCCGACACTCTGCATGATGCTTTGATGGGTTTCCTATATCTTTGATGCTGCAAAAATAAGCTCAAGCAATGAAAGACAAAGTGCTCAGGGTTGTAAATAGTCATTCAGCTTCTCTCTCATTAATACTGGCCATGTTTCTTAATTCAACCTGCTGATTTTCTATCCTATCTGCCATTCTTGAACTGGTAAAGGACATGGTATCTTCTTTGACAAGGCGCCTCTGTCTTATTTTCAGTATTGCATGCGAAATTTCGCCCATGGAAGGACGCTTTCTAGGAGTTTTGTGTATGCATTTATGAGCAATTGCAGCGAGACTTCTCACTTGCTCTAAACTGCATGTCCCAACAAGTTTCTTGTCCAGGATCTCGTCAACCCCATCAAAGCTCATAGCCGCCTTCGTAGATAAAAAATCAAGAACAATTTTTTAAAATTGAAAATTTGCATCCAAAAACATAAAAAAGAAGTATCTGCGTTGAGGTGATCTGAGAACTTACAAGATTTACATATTCCATTAAGTTCTGATGTGGATGAATAGCTGTAATCAGTTCAAAAAGGATAACGCCAAAGCTATATATGTCGCTCTTTGTTGTAAACTTGCTTGTGGATATATACATTGGATCTATGTAGCCATATGTACCTTTAAGGCCTGAGTTCCGTCCATCAAACACCTCTTCCTTTGACAGCCCAAAATCAGCAACCTAGTCATAAAGGAAGAGGTAAAAACTCGGAAAGACAACTATATCGGCTTATATGCAATGGAAGTAAGTTATTAGTGATCCACTGGCAGCTAATTCGCTTATGCATGATATAAACACCTAATCCACAGACCTTAGCTCTAAGAGATTGATCTAGCAATATATTGGCAGACTTCAAATCACGATGTATCACTGGGGGAACTGCCTGTTGGAAGAAATGTGAAGCAACAATAAGTAACCAGTCTTGTGACCATGGAAAATGGAAGTAAATTGGTCAGCTAGCCTACCCCATCGTGGAGATACTCAACGCCATGTGAAACATCAAGGGCTATTTGCAACCGGTCTTCCCAACTCAAGGTGTATTCCTCGCCTGAAATGTGCAGAACAAAACAATTTCATCACCTCTTCATAGTCAACAAAATGGTAAAAAATAGAGAAATCACACAGAAGCTCCATTGAATGTATGACCATAGAGACAATTAACATTCAGATTCTTTTCTGTTTACTGACCATCCACTCCAGATTCCTTTTCTTTTAACCGATGATTCTACGGGAATTAGCAGTCCAATTGCAACAAAAAGAATTCTGATTTTATATATTAGATATAGTGATGGATAAAGCTGTTAATAGTTGCGGCAAAAATGATGGCAAATTGGAGGTTAAGTAATCTGAGAGATAGAAAAAACAACCACTGGAAGCCCAGCTCCTTTTTTATTTCGGTTAAGGAAATAGGATGATTTTTTATAGCAATGAGAATCTGTTGTCACTGTTCAACGTTCTTTTTATATCTTTTGTTTACTTGACTTTGGGGATACTTGATTTAAATTTCAAAATCACACCTTTGCAAATCCCTTCTTGGTTCAGTATAAGTGAATGCTTTAGATTTATCCAATAATAAAAATGTCTCTTATTCCGCAAATGATAATTACACCTCTAAATTTAGCTACCCAGAAAACAATCTTTTATGCCAATAAACACCTGCCTTAAAACTAGGAGGAGAAAGATGTCTAGAAGTTTCTCATCAATAGTTGTCCCCGTTAGAACTTAGAAGTAATGTTATCAATAAAAAGGAGCAATACACTTACTGTATAAAAGGTTTGCCAAACTTCCATTACTCATGAATTCATAGATTAACATGCGATGTCCCTTATCCACACAATAGCCCACCAAATTTACCAAATTCCGATGATGAAGCCTACCTAGAAGTGTTACCTGCAAAAAGACCCATTTAAATCAAAACTTGATCGAGAACGTTCACCTTCTCTAGAAGTACAAATAGAGGAGCATAAAGATGCATTATTATACTACTTGCGAGTTGGGAGTTAATATATTTCCAAGAACCTCTAAGACCTTCAGAACCTATGTGATAGTTTTTCTCTTTTTTGCTCTTTTGTTTTACCTTATTTACATAGGCATTTCTCCCTAAAGACATCGCAAGTAAATCCATGTTTCACCGTCATCTTAGAGCCCCTAGCTTGCAAGTCTCATCCAGTTACATTAAAGTGAGGTAACATCATCTCCGCCTTATGAGATTAAAGATTCATTTGAGATAACCCTTTTTATCCCTAAAATAAGGTGGCAGATGCTGAGCTAATTTCTTAGAGGGGCCAAGATGATAAAATCATTTTCCAGGACCAACGTACAAATTTGATATAGTTCATTAACACTGGTGAAAGAAATTGAGTGTCTCATCCAAAACCTTGAGGCAATGAATATGTAATGAGTAGAGTAACCCAAAATCTTTATAACTTCACCCACGGTTACCTCTAATGCATGTAACAGAATCTTCTCATCCAACCAAAATTCTAAGACAATTAGTGGGGTAACCTGTGAGTTTCATAGACCACTTTTGGGTAACCGTATGCATCTAATGTGAAATATTGTATATCTCGAACAAAATTCATGATTTATGTAAACGACATTTGCATGGTAAAGGAAGGAAATATATCTCAATAAAAGGGATATACGGTTACAGTTTACAGCCACTTTATTTTTCACAGTTGGATGAGGTCATGTCATACGAAACGTGCAGCAGGATAATTCTTCATAAAAGTCACAATATTGCTATTTTCCTGGGAAAAAGTAAACGAGCAATCCACACCTCTGTAAAGAACTCCTTCTCTCCTTGTTTTGAGTTGGTACCAAGAACTTTCACGGCAACTACTCCACCAGCAGGCATTGTAGCTTTGTATACTGGGCCAAAAGAGCCCTCTCCCAGGATGGTTGTGAAGTTCTGGGTAGCTTTTTGAATGTCCCTGGGGTCCCACAAAAGATCAGCCCAAGTAGTTGGCAGTGTTAAGCAGTTTAATGTGGAATTCATAGAGACAAATGTATCCAACAAAAAGCTTATTTTCACAATGCGAAGAAAAATTGCCAATTGCATCTCCAAGGCATTCTTCAAACCTGACTGTCTAACACATTATGTCTTTTTGAAGGACCAATACTTTCATTAGTTGGAACGAAAAAAAAAAAAACACAACAACAGATAATAAATTCCACTGCATTCTGAAAAGATGTTGACTCCACAAGGTAATCCCCCCCCCCCCCCCCCAAAAAAAGAAAAAAGATATTAATATCCCTTTAGAGCTATAGATTACATACTTGTAAGAGTATCTTGGTATTCCAGATGCTGAAGCAAATTGATCTTTACTAGGGTGACTCCACCAACTGTGCTGTGAATTTGTGGCAGGAAACCCTGATGTCTTAATAGCTACAGAATTCGACAGAGATGCACTAAAGTCAACGCTTGTTTCATGTCCATTTGTCCGTATTGGAAGAGTTGCTACACTTCGCTCATTTGCATGGTGCTGAAGATGAACACGCCTTGTGTACCACCGAATTCCAAAAAACACAAGTGATGCAATGAGAATTCCAAAAGCCACACCGACACAGATGCCAATAATAACTAAATCAGCTTTATGAACCATTCTTCAATCTTTTCCCAAAAGCAAGAAATTTGACCATGTTGTAAGACCAGGATGGAGCTTGGCTGTCATAACAAAGGTAAATATCCATTTGGAAGTGAAATAGTGTACCTTTCTCCAAATTAAATGTTGAAATAAGAAAAACATAAAACTTAGCAGCACATATGGTTCTTGATGATATTGGCAGAAGGAAGAAATATTACGCGTTA
Source organism: Lycium barbarum (assembly GCF_019175385.1). Lineage (NCBI taxonomy): Eukaryota > Viridiplantae > Streptophyta > Magnoliopsida > Solanales > Solanaceae > Lycium > Lycium barbarum. The sequence continues at coordinate 100,832,359 of NC_083348.1, read as the reverse complement.
TCAATAAATTGGTAAGTGGAGAGCACAATTGAATCAGTAGGAATATGTGTTTTTGTTTAGCAAAAAGTATATACATTGTCAATTGAATCAGCAAGGAAATACCCTCCCCCCCCCCCCCCCCCCCCCCGAGAATCATGTCAAAAGCAGCTAAAGACAAATTTCGGACAAACCTATTCCTTTTGGCGGTGACCTAAGAATTGTGAATGTGACTATTTGTTATTCTTTGTTTTGGGGAAAATCCCTAGAAGGATGAACAGTACACTGATAGTATCATTCCTTTGGAACTAGTTGATTAAAAGCTAATTAATGTTTCACGGATAAGAAAAAGCATATCTATGAAAAGAAAGAAAAAGCATATCTATGAAAAGAAAGAACAAAAGAATATCAGGTAAGCTAATCCGAAAATTTGGCTTTGCATAAGATACATTTATTGGTGGTGAATTTCAAACTTATTTGATGGCATCTAACAGTGTAAGACCACAAAGAGACCCACATTAGCACATATAACAAAAGATTGTAGCTCCAACACAGTGGTCAAAATATACCATTGACTTTCCGTGTGGAAAACGCTCTGAAATCTTGTGAAAACAAAGATTCAAGACTACTACTTACCCTTACATACCATAATTTCTTGTCTGCACAAGAGACAAATTGGATAATGTCTTATTTACTTTATTTCATGAGACACAAACAAAGAAAAAACAGTTTTCAAGAAAGCCTGCAGTCTGAAGATTATAGTAAACGACTAGATCAAACAATTCTTTTTCATTCTCCTCTTTCTACCAGTACCATCACAAAATAAAGATACTATTAAGACCCCATTTCACTGATCTAGCAAATACGCGAAAGTTAGGAATTTTCCCCTAACCCCATAAATAAAAAATTCATAAGAAGAGTACATGTAACTGAATAAGCAGAGAATGAAAATCAAGAATCTGGATGAAAAAGGCATACCTAAAGAGCAGGTACAAAAGGAGAAAATTGGGTTTCCATCAAAACCAACTACTGTATGACAAAGAAACTGTGCTACCAATTGTGGATTTAGATCCTTTTTGGTGCAAAGGAATAATGGAAAAAGCAAATGCACGCGGCTTTTTACTTTAGAAGGAACAAATGTTAGTGAATGGGTTTAGTATTATAAAATAAAATAAAAAAATAAACCCACTAGATTTCGGTGGCTAAAGGACACATTAATGAGCCCGTATGTTAGGGGGTTGAGTCAACTTGGACGAGTCCGCCTTTGGAGTTGCCTAGTTTCCATGTTTGTCTTTCTTTGATTTTTCAATGTACCACTGCGACCCCCATTTTGGTCGCCTCCTAGTTTTTAGTTACTTGCTTTCTTTCTCCTTATTAAAGACGTAATTAAATTTAAGCATTAATAAGTCAGAGCAAAAAATATATATTTCACTTTTACTTGTCACGTTTAATCAACGTTTTAAGATGTATTTTTTTATTATATTAATATGAGAAAAATTGCAATTTAATGTATTTTTTCGTATAATTTTTCAATATGTAATTTTAATTATAGGCTATTGAATTAATCTAATTCAATTTAGCTTCGAAGATTAGTCAAATTGACTCTTGAGAAGTGGAACGTGACAAGTAAAAATGAACCGAGCGGGGGGAGGGGGTGTAATTATTCAAACATGGTTGAGTGTTAAAAATTGTATATGCAAGATGTATCTCTTATATTTATTGGTTTGATGTAAACATCCTGGAGCAATAGACTTTAATCTTCATTTTTTTAACAGGGACTTGTTTGATTCAATTTGGGTGTAATTCTACTACATCTTTATCTACACTTATAGTTATGCGAGTTTTATTATCAAAACTTAAATTGATAAGAAAAAATCACCAACTAGAGTATATTCTTAAATTGATACTTGAATCATTGGCATCATATAAGTATATGGGGCAATGTGGGTCCCAAAGACCACTTCTCAAAGCAGATCAATGTTACTTAGGTTTGAAGTGACCTAGAAAGGGTCCTGCCAGATTGCAAATTGAAGTAAAATTAATATTCCTTTGGTTGGTTTTGTGGTTGTGCCAAGAATTGGTCCCCAAAAATCATTTCATAAATACTGTTTTTGATGCCGTCACGTGCGTATTGGCTTACGCTCCTCCTTTTCCTGAACTGGTCATCCAAATACTACAATACTAGCATGTTAGAAAATACTAACATGTTAGAGAAACTTAATTTAGTTGTTGCTTGCTTGTGTCTGTTTGAAAAAAGAATAATTGTATCCAACAGTTTATGTCATGCATTAGATTAGTTTTGACAATTGGTTGAACATTAATTAAAAGGAAATAATGCAATTCCCCTTGACCATAAAGAGAACCAATCATAAATTCTTAATTAAAATATTTAACTTAGAAAATGGAAGAGAAGAATGCCAGAAAATAATTTATTTGACTATCTATTCCTCAAATTCCCTCTTAATAAGTTACCACCATATACAAGTTAAACGGAATTTAATGGAGTGATATATATAAAGAAAGAAAGAAAGAAAACAAATGTACAATAACAAACATGATTCGGCCGCCAGTGACATTCCAGTCAAGGTAGAATCACTAGAGACAATACTTCTATTTACTGTTCTCATGACCAAAAAAGAAAACCAAGAACAGTAATTTTATCACTATTTGATCCTAATTAAGGTATAATTTTTTGGGCCTTCACTTGTAGGGGGCAAAATTGTGAGGCCCAAATCTGAATACTGCTACAAAGCTACTACTACTATATCAAAATGTAATACTGTCACTAGGTCAGTATAAAGTTTTATTGATATTGTGATCTATGTTGCTGGGACTCTCCAATATTACCATCACACTCGTGACGGATCCTTCAAAATGCACTATTTTGGGAGGATCCAACACGCACCTGACACCATTTTTAAAGAGTCCGAGCAACATAGGTTATGATTAGTCTGTAGGCTTGTGATTGTTGATGGGCGGCTTGCGGCGAGGTCCACTTCTTTCACTGTAGTCTCTGCTCATAAGCTTTGCTACTTCATCTTCTGCATGAACATACTCCTTTGATTCTTCTTTCTTACTTCTTTCATGATTCTGTTGATCTGGAAAGTGGACTGTGCCCTGGGAATTTCGTGTGTTCTTCTCGAATATTTGGCTATCCACCTAGCGTAAATTCACTTTATTAGTAGACAAGTGGACGAAAAGGGTGATGCTACATCCAAAGGTGTAGTGGTCGATGAATTGTGCAAATCTACGGAATCAGGTTCAAATCTCAACAGAGATAAAAATTACTAGTAGGTGATACCTTTCTACAAGTTTCTAGCATGTATAAATATTAAGTTATACTTCGTACTAAGTTACGTACAAACTCGAGCGTCTCTATCTACAATTATGTGGTTCATGTATAACATTAGAGTTTAAATTTTATCCGCTAAAAATCACAATCAGCTGTTAAAAGTCAATTGAATATTTATAATTGCAATGTAATAGGTTGATTTCCTGAAAAGGGATAAACGGCCTATTGGAACCGGTGAAATTACAACGAGCATGTTAATTTCTACGGTGATATAGAAAAGTTGGAGTTTAAACTTTATCTATTGTAAAAGAATTTCTACTCTATCAAACTACCTTAATATCCTGAAAGTAATGAAGGCATGTTACCTGCTAGTATTATATTATTCTTTATGTTTGCAGGTAATTAAGTTAAATCCATTTAATAAACTGTGAGAGCAGACTGATCAGTACTTGTGTGTGCCCGTGAATTAGAGCGTGGATGCTAGCATCTTTTAAGCTTTGTGTGTCTATTTGTTCCCCTGTGGCCGGAGCCGGGGTGGAGGACGAAAAATTACAATGTATATATAACGTTAAAATTATTTTTTATGCATATATAATACATGTTGAACTCTCTTGGTTTCTTTGCATGTATTTACTTCATATTTTTTAACTCCTGAACTTGAAAGTGAGAGATTAGAACCTGATCAGCATTCATGTGAGAGGCTCTTCCATAAGCCATATGCTCTTGTTTCACAACCTTACCGGAAAATTGATACACCAGCATTTTTCTAATTCCTCCACCAGAGCCAATGATACCATCCACAGAAACAGAATCCTACATAAATTTCAAAAGGAAATATGGTGGTACTACTTAGAATAACTACTATAAGTGGAAATCAATAGGAGATGAAACTTTCTTATATATACATACATGATCTTTTCGAATAGTGGTAAACTCTAGCCACTCTTTCTTCCTTAGCTTTCCTAAAGACAGGGGACAAAATAGGTAAATGATTTATCATTAGCTATTGAGAATATGTACGAATTGAAGACTATTTACCAAACAGAGCATGAGCTGATGAGAGCTGATGTAGGACGAGCAAAGCCACGAGTACCAACCGAATGAAACTAAGTGACACCATTATTTCTTAAGAAGCATAGATTAATTTTCTCTTTTTCCTCATCAATAGAGAGGGAGTAATGAGTAGTATAGTGGAAGAAGCATAATGTGGGATTATATAGAGTTTAAAAAATCAAACTTGAGTCAAAGTTAGGATTCCGACACCTGTCTTATTCTAATATCAACCCGGCCCGACTTCTGCGTTACTTGGGAAATCTCAACTCATCAAATATTTTAAACAAGTCATAGTTTTTTTTAAAAAAACTTTACACACAATTTGTCAGTAATTTATATGAGATGATGAGCTGTTATACTTCCACACCCGCCATGCAAATCATCAGTAGATAACGGAGAGTGAATTATTATCAGTAAATGTATTATGTACTTTAACATGAGTCACAGATTCTTTGCACCATCTTTGGTAAAGTAAAACAGTGTGTACAAGTTCTACAGTAGAACCATAAACAATTACTAGTATTTACCTGCCTTGGATGCCATTTGGGCGCCAGTGTTTTCTTCCATATTGGGCTAGTGATGTTAATATGAATGGAATTAATAAGTACAAGGTATCTAGTTTTACGCACTAACGATTAAAAAGCATTTACATAATCATAATCATGTCACTTAAGGATCATTGCAGGTGATTATATTTAGTAGTAAATGATAAGTAACGTATTATAACTAATTTAATTAGCACTGATGGTGTAAAAAATTATTACCCATAACTGTTACTATTTTATTTAACTCAAATCCAAAGATCAAATATGAGCATCCTTGTCGGTTTCCCTTGAAAACTGTGTTTCTGCTCCTATTCGGTTTCCTTGCCTTCTTCCCCGCTGGTTCCACTTGCTGTGTTTTGCGGGAACTGCAGGGTCTTAACGGAAATCAACACATTTTTTACTACTTAATTTATATACATTAAATCGAGCATACCTATTATAGATTAATTTATCCTAATGAAGTAGAAAATTTATACACTATTAATGTACAGACTTCAACTCCAACATTCACAAAACATTAGATAGACATATTTGACAGACCAGCATCAAGAAATGACAAATTAAGATACGATAAACTACATGAGGAGGTTTTGTATTTGCTCGTACGAAATTAGGCCAATTAGGAGATAATTAAATCCCATAGGTAAGGATTAGCCACGTGTAGGATGGGTAAGGTTACGAGTACCAAAGCCCTTGTCTCCCTATTTATCTTAACCAATTGTCAGTTTTTTAACATGGCGAGTAAAATAGATTCTAAACAAACTAAACGTAAATAAATTTTGTAGAATGTGACAACCTGTCCAATTTACACCAAAAAAACAAAAAAACAAAAAAAATCTTGGTCAATAAAGTTTTTTAATTACCAAAAAAAAATTGACTGCTCGATGCTCTAGAGCAGAGGATTCCTAGGCAAAATATCTTCACAATTAAATGTAAACTATTCTTTTCCGGCAAGTTTGCCACAAGTTTTTTGAGTACTTTAATGAGGATACATCCATGTTCTCACTACTAAAAAGAACGGCTAATCGATGTTTGTATTCAATATGATCAAGAAATTATTGTTTCTACATCCCTAAAAAAGATTCTCTCTTGATAACATTGTACTAGCTCCTTACTTTTTCTTTAATAATGCTTCTTTACTGACAATGATTACTTTTAGTTGATAAATCACCACTTCACAAGTATCATCCGCTTTAATTGACAGGGAGCTGCGGATTTTAGAATTCGAAATCTTGCTACCAAAGGGACCTGCACATAACTGGTAAATTTTTGCTTCTGTAACCAGTGGCGGAGCCAAATTTTTCACAAAGATGAGTTAAAGTACAAAGAACATTAAGAAAATTAACTATCAATACAGTGTATTTTTCCAAAGAAGAGGATAAATTGGCGTCCCTTGGACAAGGGTGGCTCTGCCACTATCTCTAACCATATAAAAGTCCATATTAACACTATCTTTCTAGAGAATGTTAGTAGTAATAAACTCCAAAATCCATTTCAAAGTCCCACGAGCGACAGGCTCAGGACTTAAAACGGCGTGTAGAGATGGAAAGAAAGCTCAGATTGAGGCTCCCAAGCTATGCAAGAGAGAGAAAGGAACACATATCCCTTCTTAGCTATCTCATAAAGCAGCCTTAGCCTAACTCCAGGAATTAAGCTGAAAACAATGCAACAGAGAAACAAGGAAATATCACGTTTAAACAGACTCCAACTATCATCTGCATCTTCACGAATCTAGTACATGATCGATCTTGCCTCTGTGATAGAGAAGGGACTAGCCACGACATGGCAATCGATAACCAAGGCCAGGGACTACAGTGGACTATCTAAGGGACAGACTCATTTCTCCACTTTTCTACTGGCTAAAGGCAATTCAAGGTTCATCTAAACACGATCAGCTTTGTGCAGACAGAACATGCCTGTCAACAGACAACACAGAAGTCTCCCCAACAAATAGGAATGGCATCATAGCTATGAAGCTAGCTATTCCTATCTCTATTTCTATTCCAGAGGTTTCTAGTAGAAACATTAGAACTGAAACAAGAAAAATTGCTTCTTTTGACTTTCACACACAATCAGCAACTTTTAGAACTCGTCTCCACAAAAGGCAGAAGCTTATAAGCAAACAATATGACAGATGAGACTGGTAGTTGCAAAGTACCGACTGCAATACTTGATAAGATAAGGATGATGGATGAGATTTAAGTGAGGAATAAAGTGGAATGTCGAATATACGGAGAAACTACAGTTATGGATCCAGAGATCCTGATTGGAAACTTGATGAACTTACTGTTGCTGATATTATTACTCTTACAGAATAGAAATTTTGATCAGATTAAAACTATTTCAATGTAAGAGATTGATGAAAAATTCTTGGAACCCCCCTAGGCCCTAATTCCCAATCTTCTCATTATTTGACGTTCCTTTCTGTTACCCTTCAAGGAACCGTTACCCTTCAAGGAACCACCCTTATGTAAATTTACTTAGACCTGGATTTGGAAAATTAATTGTCCTCAGAAGTTCAAGTTTTCTTATTTGGCCAGTAACAATTAGCAACTTCATACTAGTGCTTAAAACATGACTTGGCATGTTGATAGTTATGATCTATGTAAAAGATAATACAAAAAGAATATTGACCATGTGCTCAGAAAGTGGCCTATTTCACTTGGTTGGTGGCTAAGCAAACTTGTGTTATTCAGGATAATTGAAGAAAAGGGGTATTTGTATGTTCTCCAGCACTTGTCAGTGTCAAGCTGAAACAGAGAGTAGCAGTCAACTATTTTTACACTGTAAGTGTAAGGTTTCTGATCAACTATGGCAGCTGTTTCTTAGCATGGTTTGACTCAAATGGTGTATGCCTAGGACTACAAAGGAGCTCTTGAGTTGCTGGGACAATGCAAGTGGCAGTGTGAGACAGAAGAAATGGTGAAAAATTATCCCAGCATGCATTTGGCGGACAGTATGGAAAGAGAGAAACACAAGGAGTTTTGAAGACAGACGCAGCTCATTACAGAAGATTAAGATGAAATATATTTTGTTATTTCACTTTTGGTGTAAAGAAAAGTATAAAAGTATGTTGATGAAGCTGAATTATTCACAGAAACCATAGGATCCCTGTAAGCTTAGCAGGATTAGTTTTTTTTCTTCTATTTGTTCATCCTCTGTAACTTGCAAATATGGATTCCAGCAGAAGATTATGCATTTGACAGAGATTGACACAATTTTGCACCCTCTTAACTTATACTTGGCCTAGTTTCCAAGGTACTACAAATGCATTGAAGGAAAAATAAGGGAGGGAGAAAAGGCGGTTGGATAGTATTCCTACATATTTTATGTCTTTATTTCCTTTGCTAGGTTCAGTCCTGAAGCAGATAGACAGGTTAAGGAGAAAATTCTTGTGGGAAGGTAACAGCCAAACTCATAAGTTCTCTCTGGTGAAATGGCAGAAAGTTATTCTACCCAAGGCTCAAGGGGGGTTGGGAATTAGAGACCTAAAGCTGCATAGCAAAAGTTTGCTTATGAAGTGGCTTTGGAGATATGGGCAGAATGAGGCAGGGTATTGGAGGGACATCATCAAAGCAAAGCATGGATCTCATGACCATTGGAGCCCAAAGAAGAGTACAGAACCTCATGGTGTAGGAGTCTGGAAACACATTAGCAGTTTTCAGGATGATTTTTTCCAGAAAGTCTTTTTCAAAGCTGGTAATGGAATCAAGATAAGATTCTGGTTAGACAAATGGATTGGGACACTACTCTGAAGGAATCCTTTCCTAGGCTGTTCCAGATAGCTACCAATATCTACCAACAAGGAAGCAACAGTTGCACAATACTTGGAGCCCAATCTTCAGAAGGAACCTGAATGATTGGGAAATTAATGAACTTCTTCTTCTGCTACAGACACTTGAAGAATGCAACTTAGATGCACAAATCTCAGATAGATTACTTTGGGGCAGCACCAAGCAAGGGGTCTACACTGTGAAACAAAGTTACAAGTTTGGGTGTGCCCAGAATGGCATCCTTGAAGATTTTCCCCGGAAACATATTTGGAGGACAAGACAACCTCTTAGGGTCTCCTGTTTTACCTGGATAGCCCTTCATAAGGCTTGCCTTACTCAAGACAATCTCAGGAAAAGGGGCATCATTCTCATCAATAGATGTTTTTTCTGCAAACAAGACAATGAGAGTGTCAATCATCTTTTTTTGCATTGCCCCATAACAGCTAACATATGGCATTTCTTCTTCTCTTTGTTTGGCCTCCAATGGGTGATGCCCTTTTCCATCAAAGATGCTTATGTTAGCTGGATATGCTGGAGAGTTGACAAGACCATCAAAATGATCTGGAGGATGATCCCAGCAGCAATCTTTTGGAGAATTTGGAAAGAGAGAAACTGCAGATGTTTTGATGGAATATCAACTTCCATAAGTATCATTAAGGCTAGATGTTTAGTTACTCTTTTCAGTTGGCACTTTTTCTCCCCTGTAAACAGTGTGGATAATTTTTTGGATTTTGTTAGCTCCCTAACTCTAGCACAGTAGGGTCTTAGGGGATATCTTTTTGGATCTTTTGACTGGTTTACAAATTTTTGCTCAGCTCGCTTCATGTTAATTCTTGTTTGAAGCAGATCTATGTTTAGTTGTAACCTCTGCATCTTCTTGATGCCATTCTAATACATTTTAATTACTTCATCAAAAAAAAAAAGAAGCTATGAAGAGATGCTACTCCTAGCCAGTAGATTCAACAACATGCTTCGCCAAGAATGTTCAACTGAACATGAAATAGGAAGGATAATACATCAAAATACAAGAATACAGTTCATCAACTCACTAGGGTTACGCATTGGGACAAAACGATGTCTGAGTGGGACAAGTATTATTTCATATATACCCTCCAGTAAGTGTCTCAGCAAGTGCATGAAGTTAAGGATGAACATGGGGGAAAATGAAGCATCAATCACTAAAGAGCATAGCAACAAAGACAAAAGAGAGTTACCCATTTAAACTTCATGTTATACCGACAAAATGCTATCTAAGTGGGACAAATAATGTTTCATATATACCCTATAGTAAGCATCTTAGCAAGCGCAAGATGAAGCTAAGAATGAACATGGGGAAAAATGAAGTATCAACCATAGAAATAGCAGAGCAACAAAGACAAGCACAAGAGAGTTACCCATTTAAACCTAGTGTGTTACTGATAATGACACACTAAGAAAGGCACAATTTCAAAATATAAGAAATACGTAACATAATTAAGACAGCAGCAAACCCTTATAAACATCAATCCTGCACAAAAGATAAGTGGATCTGAATAACTACCATGCAATGCTGTTACCTTTCTCAAAAAAGAAAAATAATAACTAGCATGCAATGTCTAACAATCCTATAGCTAAATCAACATGAAAGTGTATATTAAAGCAGTTTTTGATAGTTGTGAGATAAGGAAGAGCTGAGATATATCCTTTCAAAAAAAAAAAGAGCTGAGATGTAAGATAAAGAGACATCTTTTGTTACTTCAGTTAGGAAACGCAACAAGAATGTGCTAATTACTTACAAAGAGAAAATCAATGTACATAAGCTGGAAACAAAACTTTATCTTACATCCATACTCCCGAATTGTCCATCCTCACGGTCATCTCACAAAGATTCCCGACACTCAGGTCTGCATGAACCCTCGTCCAAGCAAGGAAATGTTTTTAACTTCTTCCTCCTTGAATGACACTCAGCCATTAATGTGCAGAAGGAAACCTTTATCCAAATCACTTCAGCTCATTAGGGGAATAAGCACACGAGTTCGAAACTTTTACCAGATAGATTACGACGGATTAAATTTAAGCTTGAGAATCGATCCTAAGGAAAGTTCAGCGGTGAACAGCAGGCAGTACGGGAATTGAAGGAACCGAGATAGCTAAATCATCCAGATAGCTAATGTCCCCTGGTAAAAAGTATGTTGGAAATTTAAGCTAAGCACTAGTTTAGTATATTGAAGCATCAAATCTTGGCTCATAGAAGCAGACTTGGCTATTATATGATTGAAGAGCACACCCGGCAATCCAAGACCACACCTTCTTATCGACATCATAAAGAAGACCTTTTCCTTGGTTCCACGATGTGAAGCATATTAGATTATCCTGTCCAAAGCATTCAAATCTTTCAGCAGATAGTCTTAAAAGTGCACGAAAGTACCTTGGAGGCATCCTGCTTATCTCAACCCAGACAACTTTTTTGTGATCTAGTTCCCATATCCTCATATTTTGAAGAGTACTATAGAGCCCTATCCTTCCAACCAGAAATAGGCGTTTATGAGTGCCAGCAACTAGGTACCCATCCAACAATGAGCGTGGGAACTTAGCAGGGATGTGTTCCCACTGCCCTGTATCGAGCCGATACATCATCAAACCAAGAGGGGAGAGAGTTTCCAAATACAGCCTTGAATCACAAAATGCCATCTTGGAGGAGCAAAGATTTACAGCAGGCATTGTCTGGTGAAGCGACCATTTATCGATCTTTGATTCATATACCTCCGTTGGCAAAGACTTGTCACCATATATATCACTGGTGGCAATAATTTTAAACGACCTATCCTTTCTATCAACAACCATAATCAACTGCCTCTGCTGATTATAATGCATGCTAGGCAATGTCCTCCAAGTCTGTGTCAAGGGATTACAAACTAAAGTTTTGAATGTCAACCCATCTAATCCAGAGAAACAAACAAGACCACCTGAAGAACCAACTAGCCAAAATGCCCACTGCGGTAAGAAAGTGAATGGTATTCTAAACCACTGTTTCAGTGGCAAGCTAAATACGGAACACTGAGGGGTCTGTGAATTCTTCCAAAACGTGAGAAGGCAAGGTCCATGGGATGGCACTTGCGAGTGAAACTTCAAAAAGCTATGATCTTGCAAAATTGAATTCCACCTTTTACAAACAGATCGGAGACGAAATATCATGAATGGTGGAACTCTAGCTAAGATTTCATTCAGCAAATCTTCTGGGAGCATCGGCCAGATATTATCTTCCATTTGAACATCTGGTTGAACAGCTTTAACAAAAGTGGTTACTGTCTCTTCATCCAACCCCCTCGGTTTCGTCTTAACCACTTTCTGCCTTGAAGGGCTCGTGTTTCTTGAGCATATACGCCCTAATGGGCTTGTATTCCTGGACCCACTACTTCCAAAGCTGCTAACTTGCCTGTGACAATTATCCTCTTCAGCCAAACACCCAATTTTTACTAGAGTCGAGTTCAATAACCCCGACCCAGATTCCGAAGATTCCGCTATTTCAACCATTCAATCAAAATCCCAGTACAAAACCCAATCCTAAATGAGTTCACTTGCCAAACACAAATTTCTCAACCCTAAACTCAATTCTTGTCCACTGTGATATGCATTTTTCTCAATTGAACTTAGAAATGTGCAATCTTGATTGATTATAACACTAACAACAAGGAACATGGACCTATGGATCGAATCTTTTTCCAACTGGGTTTCACAGATCCGATTCGAACAATTCAAGATGCATAATGAGAACAAAATCGAAAATGATAAGAGTTGGGAAAAAAAGGGTTACCTCAATCAGAATTTGATGTGTAGATTATACAAAACCGTGAGTTGTGTTAGTCATGTCTCTCGTATTTTGGGTGTTTTTGAACTCCAGAGTAGGTAGTACATTAATTTTTCAGAAATAGAAATACAGCTCGGTAAATTTTAGGAAAAAAGATACTCGTAAAGAGAGTAAAAAATATACAGTAATTCGGAAATGTTTGCTAATTTGACAAGAATAAATGGCGTTTGGATTTACTCCCTCCGGATAAAAAAAAAAAAAAAATCTACTTAATCATTTGTACACCCCTTAAGAAAATATTAACTCTTAGATAAAAATAAATAATTTGACTAAACTACCCCTAATTAAATAGGCATTGAAATTTGATCATATAACACTTAATAAGGGCAAATATGGTAAAACAAGGTTAATTTTTTCTTGATTTGCTAAGTGAACTTTTTTTTTAATCCAAGAAAAAAAGGCTAAGCGAACTCTTTTTTTTATCCGGAGAGAGTACTTTTATTTTAAGTGTTATTGATTTTTAAGCTCTTTTCTATATTTTGACTGATGTGTTTAAGAAAGATAAAAAGTGTTCTTAACACTTATTTTTAGGCAAAAATATATAAAAATAAGTCAAAAGTCAAAAATTGGGTATTTTTAACTAATGATAGTTTTTGGCTTATACTCCTCGTGTTCACTTTTACTTATCCACTATTCTCTTTATAGATTTTTATTTTTACTTGTCAATTTTCACATATCAAAATTTTTATTTTACCCTTAGCATTTATTACTCATTTCAAATCATTTTCCCAACTTCAATACAATTATACACCATGTAATAGGGGTATTGTGGTAAAATACCTACCTTGATCATTGTTTCTTAAACAGCGTGAAAAGTCAAAACATGAAAAGTAAAAATGAACGGAAAGAGTAAGTTACTTTTAAAAAGCCAATTCAAACACCCCGATTAAGTTTATTTAGTTCCGTCTCAAAAGGGATTGTATAAAAATAAAATGTATGTTCCACCAAAAAAGAAAGAATATAAAATGGATAGGCAGTAACTTTCAAGAGAATTATTATCCAAGCACATTTTCTTTTCATTTTAGGATACTTCATCAATAATTATTTCCAAAAGAAGCTTCTCAAGATATTTTTCCCAAAGCATCCTTGCAGGAATAATTGGAATTGTTAAAGAAGAGAATTTACTTTTTAAAATGGCTTTCCACCTCCAGTATCATTTGTAAAGACTATGTATAAACATAAAAAAATGTGTTATTTTAGAATTTTTATATATTTATATTACATTTGCGCTACTATCACAAAATAGTAGTGGCTGCGATGGTATTTCGCATCCATTGTTTTAAAATCATAATTCCAATATTAAGATAATTTTTTTGTGCTGAATATTGAAACTTAAGTTTGAACAAAAAAAAAAAAATGTCCTAGAGGAGGACCTTTTGTGCGTGTTCTCCCTTCAAAATTTCAAATGGTGGCATGACAAAATTCATCTAAGTTTTGAATTTCCAAATGGTTTTCACTTAGTAGCTTAGTTGATTGGCTACCTGAATTTTCACCTTGTTGGTGAGTGTTCGAATCCCAACGTTGTAATCTCCTTTCCAATTTTCTCTTCCCCTACCCTTATGGCCCTATGGAATACAAAAAATGAAAAAGAAATGGTTTTCACTTTGTTTATAGGTTAAATATGGTATAAAATGTTTTGACACTTAAGTCAATTAGGTCTAAATTGAAGAACGACTTCATAGTGTAAATCGTAGAATAATTCCACCTTATATAAATATATTTTCTTTTATCTCAGTAAAACAATATAATTTGTCTTTTCAAGTATATTTTTCTCTAGTAAAAGAACATTAATTATCGAAGGAATCATAATCCCAAATATTCTATTTCTTCCATAATCCCAAAATATCCACGCACCAAATATCCCATTTAAGATAGGTGATAGACTCGTTATAGGTTTTTTTTTTTTTAAATTTAGGTCGGTAGAAAAAGTGAAACCAAATTTAAACAATTTTTTTTTTCATTTTGAAATAACAAAATCATAACATTTAATCTGCCTAAACAATTTCCTCAAACACTAAACCTTAGTACCTTAGCTGGTCGGCTACTTGAACTCGATTCCCCACCTTGTAACTACCTCCCCATTTCCCTACAAAAAAACTTAAATAATAAAAACAGCTTTAAGAAAATAATGAAAAAATAAATTCAACTTATTTCTTTTCCTAAAAGAAAAAAAAAATCAAAACAGGACAAAAACACTTTCACGCTTCACATGCAAAGAATCGAAAGGTTAGCTTCTTGCCTCTTCTGACAAAGCAAAACTTGTGATTGGAAAACTGAAGTGAAACGAAATGCAATTTAAAAGTAATTCCAATGTTTTAAAATAATGTAAGTGCTGCAATGATTGAACAATTCAGGGTTATCAATGAAAAAAAAAGACTTGTTTATAGAAAGAAGGGCAAAATTAGAAGAGTTCGTTATTTTTGTCGTTAGTAAAAAACTAGTTTAAATTAATTTGCTGCCTATATAAAATTATATGGGATTAGACAGCACCAATAGGCTTGTCCTATTATTGGTGGAGGCCACACCACGGGCGCTAGCTGGCCATTCACTGGTCAACAAAAAAAAATAAAAAATTGGTACTACATTATTACTAGTTAGTATTTCATACTTTGGGTGGTGTTTATTTGAAATTTTTATAAATTTGAGTTTTTTTTAATCATCTGTTTAACTTGTTTTTTGCATTTTTTTTTTTCATTTTTCCTAAAATTTCTATAAGTTGTGTTTGGCAAACACGTGCTTTATAAGCGCACTGATAAGTGAGATTTATAAGTGGCATCTAATAAACGTGATTTATAAGTCGCGTCTGACAAATGCAATTTATAAATGCCCCTGACATACGATTGATAAGCATTTATAAGTAGCAAATAAACGCAATTTTTAAGTCGTCTAACAAATGCGATTTATAAATGCCGTTTGACATGCGATTTATAAATGCCATTTGACATGCGATTTATTAGCATTCAATAAGTTGCATATATACACCAAAAATTTCTCCACAATGTTTGATCTATAGATTCAAATAAGTTTAAGTTATATACACCTTATTTTTTACATTGGCATATCTCTCAAAGGATATTTACAGGTAAATGTGACTTAATTGTGTAAAATTTTCTTAGACTGTGTTGTATGGAACTTATAAGTTACCTCAAAGTACCTTTTCGAAATTAAATTAACCCTTTTCAAATTAACTCAATTGTAGCTTATTTGAATTTAAACCATAATATCTATAAATGAGAATTTCAAATCTAATCAGTATTAACAGTGCCTCATAATCATATAGTAGTAGGTTTCAAGTCATAAAGAACGGGATGAATCTAAAGCCAGTCAAATAAATTAGGTGTAATGAAATACTACCGCGTAAATCAAAATAACGTAGGATGTATTACGAGAGTGGATGCATGACTTATATTAGCCAACTATTTGGTATCTATCAAATTCCTATATTTATGTCAAAAATGTCTACAAACATTATTAGACAAACAGATACCGGCAGGGTACGTAACACTCGCAAGCCCCAAGCCTCAAGTCATAGTCATTTAAATCTATATATAATATAAAGTTAGGAATAGTCAATCCTATGTGGCACCTCTATATGGTCTTCATTGACATTTATGTTTTTTAGAGTTTTTTTCTCATTCAAAAAATAGTTTGCTATAATCAAAAATAAAACATTACTCTCTTAATTGCCCCTCTTAATTCTCTTCCTCTTCTATTCTTTTTTTTTTTTTTAGTAAAAACACTTTATTGCCACTTGAGAATAATCATGTAAAAGGGGGGTCGGACCTGACCTTTTACTACAAGATAAGACATTGAAGAACCAAGTTTACAAGCTAAAAAGCCATTCGCAAAAGGCAGTAGCAAAGTGACAATAAAGCTGGAAACATTCAAGGTGGATCATAGGTGAGCATCCTTGCATTTTTCTTCTTGACTCTAATTGAAGGTAAGTTCCATCTATCCGTGTTTAAAAGGCCCCTAATTTGTTCAGGTAGGCTAGCAAAAGTATTGAATATACATAGTCCATCTTGGCTGTGACTTTGAGCAGCCAATCTATCAGCAACTTTGTTTGCTTCTCTGTAGCAATGTCTTGTGCTAATATCATGACTATTTACTAGTATCCTTATTTTATCCACTGTATCCTTGATCTTCCAAGGAATTTCCCAAGTACCCCTTATAGAGTTTTGGAGCAATAGAGAGTCGGTCTCCCCTACGATCGAATTAAAACCATTGTTGATGCACCAGTCAAGCCCAAATAAGAGGGCACCAGCTTCTGCTTCACTGCTTGTGCCCTGTCCCAAAGATATAGAGTAGGCCATAATGAGTTTACCTTTCCAGTTCCTTACCACTCCACCTCCTCCACACTTTCCATTAATACATGACCCATCACTGTTAAGTTTCACAGATGGTAAGGGAGGTTTGAGCCATGTCACCACAATAAAGCTATTAACATTCATAGAAACTTCATA
Organism: Lycium barbarum; assembly: GCF_019175385.1. NCBI lineage: Eukaryota > Viridiplantae > Streptophyta > Magnoliopsida > Solanales > Solanaceae > Lycium > Lycium barbarum. The sequence goes on along the minus strand of NC_083348.1, from coordinate 100,815,410 downwards.
GAGAGTGCAAATTTCTTCCCATGTGTTTCCACTATCTATCTTCTTGAATTGAGTTCTAATCAATTGAGAAATGTTAAAAGAAATAAAATCCTTAGATCTTTGAAAAGAGGGATTTTCCATATCAAATTTCGAGCTACATCTGGATCTCCATAGCTCCCAAATAATGATAGTAGGAAGAGCTTTATGAATGTAGGAAGCAATGGGATTCTTGGCCTTGTGATTCCAACATCTGAGAAGAAGAGTCCTCAAATTAGTGTTTCTGTAATCTATACCTAGATTGCCAACAAAATGGCCCCATATCCTTTGAGCATATTGTCCATCATAGAACAAATGGTTGGCAGTTTCCTGGCCTGGGATAATACCATTGCCTTTGCAACAGCTACACATGATATCATTATCAATACCCAGTCTGTTGACTTTATCATTAGTAGACACTCTATTATGTATAGCTCTCCATGCCATGAAGGACATTTTGAAAGGCACATCTTTATGCCAAATATTGGCATCAAATGAACATATATCATTCTTCTTTCTAGTTAGTCCTCAGGCACTGGCAACAGTGAACTTCCCAGTTGTGGTACCAGTCCAAATAGGAGTGTCTTCAATCTCATGTTGTAGATTGCTATGCATAGTAGAAAGAGTCTCCTTAACGGTATCAATAGGTTGAATCTGTAGCACAGACCAGTCCCATCGATCATCTTTGAACACTTCATTCAGCTTGATATCATCAATATTAATCTCATCATGCATGTTAGTATGGAGAGGTCCAAGAGGAGACCAATTATCAAACCAAAAACTTACATTTCCTTTCCCAATTTTCCAAAGTATGTTACTTTACACACTGTTTTTAATAGAGCACATATCTTTCCAGCAATGGGACTGCCCTTTCTTCCATTCTACGCAGATAGGATTGGTCTCACTGCAATATTTATATCTCATGAACTGGGACCACAGAGAGTTAGTAGTTCTGAATTTCCACCAATGCTTTGCATTGAAGGCATTACAAATATCCACCAAACTCCTAAAACTAATCCCTCCTTCCTTGTATGGGGAGCAAAGCTTCTCCCAAGAGACCCAATGATGTCTCTCACCATTGGTATTTCCTGACCAGAAAAACTTGGCTAAATACTTTTCAATTATCTCCAAGGTTCCCTTAAGGGGTTGAATAGCGGCAAGTGTATGAGTATTGAGAGCAAGTAAGACATGCTTAATAAGCACAGCCCTACCTCCCGTTGAAAGAAATTTCAAGTGCCACCCTTTAATCTTGTTAATAACCTTGTTCACCATGTCAGAGAAGATAGAAAGAGTTTTTCTTCCTTTGTAAATAGGACAACCCAAATACTGTATAGGCAATTTGCCCTGTCGCATGCCCAATATTCTCCCAACTCTAGTGATAGTACTATGAGCAGTTTTAGGAGCCATAACAAAGCAACTTTTATTTTTATTGATAAGCTGTCCACTAATTTTCTCATAAGTTTCCAAAGTATCCAGGACAAGTTTGAGAGACTGCTTAATTCCACTACAGAAAATGATGGTATCATCAGCAAATGAAAGACGAGTAACCTGAGGCCCTTGGTTGTTCATATAGTAACCTCTGAATCTGTTGTTGTCGTGGAGCTCATTTAGCATCTGAGAAAGAAGCTCGGCACTGAGTATGAATAAAGAGGGTGATAAAGGGTCACCCTGCCTCAGTCCCCGTTCAGATTTGAAGAACCCATGTCTGCTTCCATTTACAATCAGGGAGTACCAATTGTTGGAGATAAATCTGTAAATTAAGTCAACCCACTCTTCCTTAAAACCAAGTTGTCTAAGCATGAAGCATAGGAATGGCCAAGATACTCTGTCATAAGCTTTGGACATATCCAATTTAATCACAACATTCATCCCTTTTCTAGGTTTGTTAATGTTATGCACAATCTCTTGAGTCAACAATATGTTCTTATTTATAGCCCTTCCCTTGACAAAGCCACTTTGATTAAGAGAGATAATTCTAGGCAAGATAGTGCTCAGCCTAGCATTTATCAGCTTAGCAATAATCTTACTGAATACATTACATAGGCTAATAGGTATGATGTCAGAGAATTGCTGAGGAGAATTAACTTTCGGTAACATGATAAGGCAAGTGTGGGTAATGAATCTAGGCAGTGTAGCACCATTAAAGAAGGCTTTAACAGCCTTATGTACATCATAGCCAATAATATCCGAGGCAGTTTGGTAGAATTTGGCACTTAGACCATCTGGTCCAGGTGAGCTATCAGGCTCAATAGAGAAGGTACTGTCTTTGACCTCTTGCAAAGTAGGGATAGTAGTGAGAGTCTCATTGTCTGCATCAGACACCATTTTTTTTACCACACTAAGGACTTGAGAATCTTCAATGGTGTTTTCTGCACTAAACAACTTCTGAAAGAACTGGACTGCTGCTCCAGCTACATCATTAGTCCCTTCCACCCAGGTTCCTTCATCATTTTTAATCTTAAGAATGGAGAGTTTCTTTCTCCTGTCTTTAATCACACCATGAAAATATGCAGTGTTGGTATCTCCTTCAGTCAACCACTTGATTCTGGCCTTCTGTCTGAGAACACTATCTTGCAATTTCAGGAAGTTGTTGAACTCAACTTTAGCACTAGATATCTTAGTTCTGATCTCCTGATTGTCGTTAATAGTGGCCTCATCTTCAAGGTCTTTGATGAGTTTTTCCAGCTTCTTTGGTTCCTCATAGATATCTCCAAATGTATATCTCGACCAAACACTGAGAGTTTTGCACACATTCTTGGTCTTCTGATGTAGAACAGACAAAGGATGTCCCTGCACTTCTTTAGACCAAGATTGTTGGAAGATATTCAAATAGTCTTCATGTTCTACCCATATGTTAAAGAACTTAAAATAGCTAATATGGTCATTGACAGGAATTCCACATTTAATAATTAAAGGGGCATGGTCTGAGCAGGTTCTAGAAAGATGAGTCACTGTTGTACGCCCAAACAAGTCAAACCATTCTTCATTATAAGCTAGTCTGTCTAATCTCTTCCAGATGGTGTTCGGGGGATCTCTATTATCACTCCAAGTGAAGGGAGTCCCAGAGAAACCACCATCCTGCAAATGACAATCTGTCAGGCAAGATAAGAAATCAAAACCTTCTTCAGACCTATATGGCCTTCCTCCGATTTTTTCTTCTGGACTAGTGGAAACATTAAAGTCACCAACCACGCCCCACGGGCCATTGATTCGGCCTGCTGAATCTCTCAGTTCATCCCATAGGACACCTCTTAGATTCTCATCACACTTAGCATAAACAACCGTGACATAAAATGCAAAGGTACATTGAGCTTGAGAAATATGAAGTAAAACTTGTTGTTCTTTATCTTCCATGATATTAACCTCATAATCAGAAGTCCAGAATATCCAGATCTTGTTAGAGCAATTATGAAAGTTGTATTGAAATCCAAGCTTTCTTTTGAACCTTTCAATCTTCCTTGCCATCACCAAAGGTTCCTGTAGGAAAATAATAGGGATGTTGTATTGATTTTTGATAGTTTTGAGTCTGTCAGCTGCTCCTGGGGACCCTATTCCCCTAATGTTCCATGATAATGTATTAATCATTGGAAAACATTGGAGTTAAGGTCCCATTCAGAATTCATGTGATTTGATCCTTCAGTTTGAACAAAAAAGGACTTTTCTCCATTCTGATCACCTAGGCCTCTTGGAGAGAGGTTATGAATACAAGTAATATTCTGTCTGGATATGGAAGAAGATTCAGGATTACATTTGATACGTAGATACTCTCCTGCTCCCCTCATTAATTCATCATCAGACTTAGAGTAGTTCATGTCTTCAGATGAAATATCCATAGCCATAACATGATCCCGAGGTCCATTGATAGAAACAGATTCTATGCCAAGAGTCCCTTGATTGTTGTCTCCTGGATCAAATAGAACTGTTGGTTCCTCCACAAAATGAAAATCATGCCCCCTCTCCTGATTCCTCCAGCTTGCATATTTTTCTACAAGCTTAGGGTCCAAGCCAAAAAGGGGTGGTCTTTGAATGTTGATGAGCTCTGCATGAGTCCCCCCGTTATCAAAAATTACTTCACTAGGAATGGAAACTTTAGAGCTAAATTTCCTTCCCTTATGGTTTACCTTCTTCATTTCCTCCAGGTTCACATTTACCAGTTTAGTGTTCATGATTTGTGGATTGTCTAGGTCATCAGGGAATTCAACTTCTTTCTCTGGTGTAGTCTTCTTGTAGTTCTTTTTGTTTGTGGGAAGTTTAGTGGTCTTTTTCTTTTCTTTGGAAATCATAGCTTTGTCCCATCTGGTGGTCTTTTGAATCATGATGGAGCTAATTTGTTCTGTCTCTTGAGGTGCTTGTGAGATGTCTACTGATGAATCCTCCATGTTAACCTCTTCTTCAATATTATTGTGAGTGATTATCACAGTGTTTCTTCCATGTTTGGTCTTGAGTGATTGTGTTGATTCGTTATTGTTGTAAAAGAGAAGGGAAATGAAGAGTCATGAAGGCAATTAAGAATTAAAAATTGTAGTAAACGGAAGACAATAATGAAGAGACAATCAAGAATTAAAAATTGTAGTAAATGGAAGACAATATTGAAGAGATAATTAAGAATTAAGAATTGTAGTAAATCGAAGACAATGAAGAGTCACAATAAGGAGTACCTTGCATTCTTTCTCACGTAAATAAAGGCTTCAAAAAATTTCAGGTGGACTGATTTTGTAGCATTTTTCACTGAAACCGACAATATTAACAATCCTTTTTCCTCATTTTCCATAATTACTTCTTTAGTTAAAAACTTTTTTTCATTTTGCAGAATTTCTACAATTATAGGATTCAATCATTCAGGAATCTTCTATATCTATATATCTATATAAAGCAAGGACATAGGCCCGGTGACGTGGCATGTCTCAAAAGCCAGCATTCCTATTTATCTATTTTTCTAGAACTTAGCATTTTTCCCATCTTAAAATAAGGGGAAAAACAAATTTAAACAATAAAACATTCGCCTTCTTGTGTCTCTTCGTTGACATCCAACATTCGCTTTCTTGTGTCTCTTCGTGGACATCCATTAAGAAACTATAATCGTCCCTTGCCTTTAGACTGTTATGTGCACTTGAATGAAACCACAACAGAAAGAAAAACGTTTTTACAACTTCCACACGCCCCATAACCGACGCTTTAAGTATTTGGATATGTTTGCATCTTAAAAGGCTAACCTATGGTGGAATACAAAATTGCTACAACATTTAAGGATGAAGAGTCGGTGCGTGTCACCATGCTCCAAAAAATGTCTAAATCCATTCACTATCATTCATAGATGATTACAACCAAGCGGCTAGAATCGTTATTACTTTCTTGGCATGTCCTCCAACAAGTTTTACATGCATTCCTCTGGTGTTTGTTGTATATACTAATTAATCATTTTTCCCATTATATTAATCCTTCTATTATTTTTTATCCAGTGTTTTTTGTTGGGATATATGATATTTAGCACACATTCTTTTTCTGCAACTGTACATATGATTTCCTTTATATATAAGTTTGCGAAAATGGAATAATCATATTATTGTTTTCCTTCATTCATGTTTGTGAATTAATCATTTCATACCGTGCACTTAATTTGTTTATCTTTATACATATGACTGATGATCTTATTTGTTTTATTGTCTAGATAGATTCTTTTTCCTATGGCCGTAAGCACTTGGTGATAATTTATGACGCTCTCGAATGGATCTTAATCCATGGATATATTGTATATGTTGCAAGTTTCAACCAAATAAGTAAACGCTACACTTACGATGAGTACGACAAGGCTACTATTTCCTTGTATTTCTACGTTATGAATTTATTCCTTTCTCCAACGGTTCTCAGTGTTGCGAAAAGTTTAAGAGGTTACACTTTATTGTATCTCTTCTCATGCGCTTATGTTTTGTGTTTTGTTTTCCTACATTGCTTTTCTTTGATAAGTTATGAATATTTTGGTTTACTAACCATTTTATAAAATGCTTTCTTAATTAAAACGAAATTCCTTACTTGTATTTATTCTGGAAGTGATCAAGAGAAAAGTGAGTTCTATTTGCTCCATAAAGACTTCAAAATTGACTATATTTTCTCCAACTTAGTTGGGCACGAAAATCTTTGAATGTGAAATGATGTGTGTCTCAAAAGGCGAAACTATCGGTCGTAGTTTGACAACCTCTCTTCAGTAGGAGCCTTTAGTCTTTGGATTAGAGTAGAGGTCGCCCTTCAGAAAGAAAGACATAATATAGTAATGAATTAAATTATTAAACCCTATACCTACACAAGGGGCTGGTCTCGATCTCGCTTCATTTAAAAATATGAATTGATTCTTATCATTAAGCAATAATTTGTTGCTGAAAAATCATATTCTTTGTCGAATTCAAATATATGGATTCTAAATAATGAAGTGGACGGAGGATTTTCAATAACTGCTCTCAGTACATTTGGGAAGTAATGTAGAATTTGAATAGTGGAGTTCTTATTTTGAAGTTCTTAGTTTCCGTATTCCCCTCTTTTAGTGTTTATAGGCTGGTTTAAGAGCTTGTATTTGTATACGGTAAAAATCGGACATATGTTAGAACTGGTAAGACCAGAGATCGAAGGAAAAGAGGGAATATCGTCATCTGGTCCGGTTCCTCCATAGCCGAATTGATCGTGGCCGTTGGTCCGAACTGATTGTGGCCGTTGGTCCGGGAAATCGTGGCCGTTAGTCCGTTTTGGCCCGGTCTCTATGCCACCGATGGTTCGGAGACTCTTCCTGAGGGTTCATCACCATTGATCCGGACAGCCGTTTGCCCGTGTATCCGTTGGTCCGTTATGACCGTTGCTGAAGCGCATCAGTGGTGTCACATCATGGTCGGCTACCAACTATGCGTGTGTCAGACGGCGCCGTCAGTCTAATCCCACCAAATCCGTGCAGAGCTGTCCTTGTTGATATTATTTTATTAGCTCACATCATATGAGACCCATGGAGATCACACTATAAATAGAGCACATCCCTTTCCTTTGCAGGGGCTGGCTCCCTGGGATCATCAACATTTTTGTACTAGAAGATATATACAAATCTCTCTCTCTCAATATTAGATTTTGGTCCGGAATCATTGTGTTCATCTCTATTACTTGTTCAAACAAATAATATTTATATGTTAGTAGGTGTATAAATCCACAGTGGTCCTCTAAGCATCATCGTTTTCTTCACATCTTAACCATACGAATCTTGTATCCATCAAATATATCGAGATTCAAACACATATCCTATACCCGCGTATAAATTCAATTGATTTACCAAATTCGGGGTAAACAGTTTGGCGCCCACCGTGGGGCTAGGATAATAGTGGTCTTTGATCTTGATCTCTATCTTACTCATCAAAATCGGAAACATCTGTTGTCCGTCTCGGAAGAAACGGACCAAATGGCTAACAGTGGGCAATCTGGTCACGTCAACAACAACGAGATCGTGGCCGAAAATGAAAGCAGCGGGCCGCGAGGATTGCCAAACCCCACTGACCCTTTAAATGCTAACAATTCGATTACTTTGTCCGGGACACAAGTCCGGAAAGAACCGGATACCCCGAATGATAATATTGACTTGCGTTTAATTTTTGAAATATTGCAGGAACAGAGAGCGGCGATTGATGAACAGGGAATCGCAATAGCCCGGTTGCAAAACAGAGGAGATGAAGCAACCCCGGGGAAGACGAAGGGTGTTGTCGAAATCGGAAGAAACGAGCCACGGATGGTCGAGAGTAACGGTTCCGGAGCCGGTTCCTCCACCGAGGTTCTAAAGATGCTCGAAACTTTGGCGAAACGGGTAGACTCGACCGAAAAGAGGGTCGAGACGTATAACTCCCGGGTGGATCAAATACCGGGGGCTCCACCTTTGCTAAAAGGGCCAAACTCGAAAAGGTACATTCAAAGGCCTTTTCCTCCGAGTGCGGCCCCGAAATTGATCCCGAAGAGGTTCAAAATGCCGGAAATCCAAAAATATGACGGCATAACGGACCCTTGCGAACACGTGACCTCATATACCTGTGCTATAAAAGGCAATGATATGGAAGAGGATGAAATCGAATCCGTGTTGTTGAAAAAATTTGGGGAAACTCTGGCAAAAGGAGCATTGACTTGGTACGATCATCTGCCCGAGCATTCAATCACTTCTTTCGAAACGCTCGCCGATGCCTTCATAAAAGCACACGCCGGAGCCAAAAAGGTGCAGGCTCGGAAGGCGGATATTTTCCGTATTGCCCAAAGAAATGATGAGTTACTGCGTGAATTTGTCAGTCGGTTCCAAAGGGAACGAATGGAGCTTCCCCCGGTTCCGGAGGAATGGGCTGCACAAGCTTTCACAAAGGGGCTCAATGTTCGGAGCTCGACGGCTTCGTTCAAATTAAAGGAAAGCTTGGTGGAATACGAGGCTGTGACATGGGCAGATGTCCATAACCGGTACGAGTCGAAGATTCGGGTGGAGGATGACCAACTCGAGCTTCCCCCGGGGCCCGTAAATATGAATAAAAGTCTGGAGAGACCAAGGAAGAATTACGAACCGGAGGCCAGATCGTCAAGGGAGAGGTATCGGCCATATTCTCATCCTGAGAAACCAAGCTTCAGGTCGGACTAAGGTATGGACTCCTCGTGTTTTTCTATTGACCTCTTTCTTTTTTTGCAGGAAGTCAAGTACTGGATAAAGTTAGAATCTAGGTCTGAAAACACGTGTTGCACTCTTTTCCTTAGTACGGTTTTGTCCCAAAATGGGTTTTCCAACTAGGTTTTTAATGAGGCAACAAGTACAACGTGTTACTCAACAAAGATAAGGGACCAGCACCCGGAAACTCGAGGTCACACCCTCCGAAGTGGGGGCTTGATAGCACTCACCCGACCTCGCAGCTCGGATAAATACTAGGGGACTTATACCCACATCGAGGTTTACCCCGGTTAGTGGAAAACGGAGGGGCTCAACAAGTCATGACCGGACCAAACGATCATAATGAATCGTGTCCCATTCAACATTTGCTACGGCAAAACTAAGGCCCGGCCACCGGCCATAGCCTTCGACGTAAGGACCAAACGATCATAACGAATCGTGTCCCATTCAACATTTGCTACGGCAAAACTAAGGCCCGGCCACCGGCCACAGCCTCCGATGTAAGGACCAAACGATCATAATGAATCGTGTCCCATTCTTCATTTACTACAACAAGGCAGAAGGAATTAAAATTCCCATATGTACAAACATTTTGCAAACGCAAAAGCTGGTATAACAATATCTCGAGTGTCTTCTTGTTAAAATACTCTACCCCGATGATTATCGCCGTATTTCGGCATTACTTCATTCGTATACCCTATTCCGGGCACTACGGTCGAAATTCGACAAAGGCAACAAGGTCATAGTGAACCGAGCCAAAATCGTTAACCCCTCAAACGGGGACTATTACATCGAAATTTAGTTAAGGCTGAGATTCAGGTGTCCAAAAAATACCGGCCCTAAAAATGCCTGTCGTGATTCGGAGACGTCTGAATTCACAAAGCATAAGATAAGTCCCACAGGCAAAAACTCCATCAAATTTCCGGACAAAACATACCAGATGAAGAGAAAAGCCAATATTCAGGCACAGCGCAGAATAATGACTCCGAGTCTACTTGCCCTTAAATCGGACCGACAACTCGGGCGAAGGTCATAACAGATATTCAAGCAAAAGAATAAAGAAAATCAAGAAAAATGTGTGTTCCATTTATGCGAAGGTCTTTACACCGGAAACCCCTACAAAAGCAAAAAACAAAAGGCTAAGTACAGCCCCTGGTCTATTCGATATGGATGAATCCGGAGTGTTCGGACATTGTCCGCTCGGAGTCGCGGGAGTCAGTCTCGAGGACTCTCTTAGCTTCTTCCTCGACCCTCTTAGCCTCAAGTATCAGGGCCGGAAGATCTGCGAAACTATGCCCGGCTTGCTCAAGGGTGACCCTCCGAGACTTCCACCATTCATAATACAAGCGATGAACCAAAGGGGATAAACGGTTAAATCAGTAACAAACCTGAGATGGAAGATGATTAGAGGTGACGAAATGAAGAGAGAATAAAGTGAAGTGAAGAAAATAAAATGGAGGAAGAATGAAATGAAGCCGTGATTCATCCACTTCCCGTACTCCGATAAAACTACGGTCCGGAAAGTGTGGGGGCTATCTGTATACGGTAAAAATCGGACATATGTTAGAACTGGTAAGACCAGAGATCGAAGGAAAAGAGGGAATATCGTCATCTGGTCCGGTTCCTCCATAGCCGAATTGATCGTGGCCGTTGGTCCGAACTGATTGTGGCCGTTGGTCCGGGAAATCGTGGCCGCTAGTCCGTTTTGGCCCGGTCTCTATGCCACCGATGGTTCGGAGACTCTTCCTGAGGGTTCATCACCATTGATCCGGACAGCCGTTTGCCCGTGTATCCGTTGGTCCGTTATGACCGTTGCTAAAGCGCATCAGTGGTGTCACATCATGGTCGGCTACCAACTATGCGTGTGTCAGACGGCGCCGTCAGTCTAATCCCACCAAATCCGTGCAGAGCTGTCCTTGTTGATATTATTTTATTAGCTCACATCATATGAGACCCATGGAGATCACACTATAAATAGAGCACATCCCTTTCCTTTGCAGGGGCTGGCTCCCTGGGATCATCAACATTTTTGTACTAGAAGATATATACAAATCTCTCTCTCAATATTAGATTTTGGTCCGGAATCATTGTGTTCATCTCTATTACTTGTTCAAACAAATAATATTTATATGTTAGTAGGTGTATAAATCCACAGTGGTCCTCTAAGCATCATCGTTTTCTTCACATCTTAACCATACGAATCTTGTATCCATCAAATATATCGAGATTCAAACACATATCCTATACCCGCGTATAAATTCAATTGATTTACCAAATTCGGGGTAAACAGTATTGAGAACAGAGGACCAAAAAATAATGAAGATTTAAGCCAAGTTATTAAAAGTTTGGCATTTTTTTCTTTAGTTTTGAGGTTGATGTATTGAAAGTCAGTTGGTATGTATTATTTGTGTTCAGATCATGTTTCATAACCATATGTTTTTGGTATGTTTTGGAGTTGGGATCGAGATATTATTATCATTGTATTTGACTTTATCAAAACATGTATGGTTTTAATTAATCAGTAGCATCCTTTTCAATAATGGGTGTGTTAACCATATACCTATGGTGCTTCATATGTATTGATGTTCTTTCTCATGTACATTTTCTTATGAGTTAGTATTTTTGAAACTGTTATAGAAAAGGTGACGTGACATCTTCCTTTGGCCAAGAAAACTATCTATTCTTTAATCTCATTTAAAAAAATATGTGTTGGGATAAAAACCCAAAAGTCGCTTCTCTTAATTGAAGACGTGTGAAGCAATTAAGAGTAACAATGGCCAACAGTTGATTATATTGAATGAATAATGGTGGATTATTAAAATTATAGAAATGGACAAGGTTCTTATAAACCTAAAGCAAATCAATGCTTTTAGTTTAATATATCTTTGAATGTGGTGATATTGGAGAATTAATTCTTCGCCTCATCCTCACATTTTTCATCTCCTTAAATAAGCTTTGATGTCCTCTCTTTGGATAGCATTTTCCATCCAACTTTTGACTTTCTTTTCTAATTTATTTTTACTTTTTTTTTTATCAAGTTGAAGTCATTTTCCAACAATACAAAAGTTAGATAAGTTGACGTTAAATCTGTGGCAAACTTCCTGTTGGGCAACAAAGAAAGGAAAGAAGGGGGTGACTATTTGAGAATAGAGAGATTGTTGGAAAATTTGTTCATGCAGCTTTCGTTGTTGGTTAATTTAAATATTGATCTGAATTGCTTCTCCCGTTTCACTTTTCATTTGAAAAATGGTTAACTAATATACGTTATGACTCAAAGTAACTATGATTATGGGACTTTAAACTTTTTTCGTGGATATATAAACAATATCCGCATGCAAAGTGTGATGAATTTGTTGATTGTATATTTAAATACATTATCTGTAAATTACTTGACATCATCCGATATTTTAGTTAAATGTACTCATTCATATCGGACCTTCTGGAATAGGTACATGACCATGACTTTTCTCACTATGAGCAGGCTAAGAAAAGATTACAAAATAGCAGAGATATATGAAAAATTCTGGGAATATGGAAGGTGATATGACATCTCTCTTGGGCCAAAATCTTTCGGTCAAGTAGCTTTATACATATTGTTATGATTTCAATTTTATTTTAAATTCGTTTTTATGACCACGCGAAGCGCGGACAAGTACTCTAATATAATATAAAGCTAGGCATCGACAAGATGATGTGTCACCTCTCTAAGGCGTAGAAACACAATTATCTTTTTCCTCTTTTTTTTTGGGCATTTTTTCTATTTTCCCCATGTTTTATCTATATTAAAAACAAATCAAAGTCACTCATTTAACCCTCTTAATTATGTTAAATGTGCTATGTTAATTAGTCAGTTATGTACCTCTTTGTAAAAACTTAATTTTTTTTCTTCCATTCTAAAAAATTGTACGTTTATTGGAGTAAGGTTTAATTACTCCACTAATACTCAGTTAATGCTATTAAAACATGGTCTTCATTAGTCAAAATGATAAGAGGTTCATACGTTGCCAAGATGACTTATTGTAACTCTTCTAAGTTTCATTAACTCATGATAAATGAATGAGTATAAATACTCTGTAAATTTTATTTGGCCACGGCACACTCTTCATCTTCCCTCCCTATGTTTTACCCCATTTCTAATTACCCTTCCACTACGAAGCCAAAAGCCATGAAAATAATAATATGATCCTTTATGCAATGAGAAGTTTTGCCCAGGTGGAGTATTCTTTGGCTAACCGTTACTCATGCTGAATCGGAGGAAGTTTTGCCTCTATTTTGTTTTTGATTTAGTGTAATACTCGGTGGGGGTAAATTTTTACCCCATGTCCTAATCGGTCATCTTAAATTGAGCGAAGCAATTCTTCTATTTTTTTTTTTTTTGGTATTTTGTTTCATCAAAAATCTACTCTATGTAGTGATGCGGGAAAGATTGTTGAGAAGGTGTCATCTTTTCATATGTATATCTTGACTTATATAAATTGTAATTTAATATTTTGTGTAAATTATAAGAAGTTTTAGATAAATAAGATATTTCATAAGGTAATATGTATATCTTGACTTATATAAATTGTAATTTAATATTTTGTGTAAATTATAAGAAGTTTTAGATAAATAAGATATTTCATAAGGTAGATTGTTTTTTACTAATGTTGTATTTGACCGCGCGAAGCGCGGATAAGTTTATTAGTATATAATATAAAATTATTTGACACATACTAATATATTTGGCGGCTCACACATTCACAGACACTTGATCAAGTAACACATTTAAACCTTTACATTTCTTCTAATTCCACCGATGGGAGACTCTTGTTCCCAATACTGTAACTATTCCAACATTGGAATTCCACTTAATTTATAGTGCAATTGACCAGAGCTAATATGAAAAAAAAAAGAAAATCACAAATATAAGTTTAAGAATAAATTGCAATCGTTGAAGAATAATTTCACTAATAATGTAATCAGAATATGTAAAGGGGTCCTTGATATAGCTCCAGCTATGTGAATCAATTTATATGAACCCAATATACAAAATTATTTTGGTGGATTCTTCTTCTTCAGAACAATAAAGATTGGCTCAAGATCAAATATATCTATTCACAAATATAAGTTCAAAAAAGAAAGAAAGAATTTTAGCACATGAAATAATAAAATGTTTTATGCTATCGAGTGTTAAAAAGTGACGTCGGTGCAATATAATTATAGGCACTTCAATTTTTCAAAGAAGGATTTCATCACCTATAATAAAAATTAGTAGAGCTCGAGGGTTGTCGTGTGATTTACATTACATGAGTCAACATAGTAGAGTTTCTATTGATTGCAGGACTTATCAAGCTCAACATCAACACAGTGGTAAAAATATATCCACGTCAATTAATTTTGAAATGTTGAGTTCATATTGACTACTTAATCAATCAGTTAATAGATCCCGAGTCATTTGATGTTGACACTGACTTATTTTATGCGAATGAGTTAATGAGAAATAGTTTACTAATATTTAAGCCCTCGAACACGTAATAGGTTTATAGTAAATCTCTATCCAAAATTTCCAATGAAGTGGTAATTTTATAAAAGTACTCTCCTATCAATTACATGTGGTAATTTTGTAACTCATTTATAAGAGTTACTTCACTAATAAGTAGTATTACCTATAACAAAAATTACGTAACGGAATTTGAAGGTTGTAAGTTGTAACATGATCCACACGAGACAGTAGAGTTGTGTAGATTACTAGAAATATAGTTTAGTTGACCAAACTTTCAAAATTCACTTATTTTAAAGTGCATTACATTATAAGTGCTTCTCAAAAATATTTTGGCCAGTTGTTGTTTGTATTTGACTAATCAATTTGAAAAACACCTTTATTAATATTAGAGCTTTAGTTTGTGCTTGCCAAGGTTCCAGAAGTATTTTCGGGGAGAAGCTATATTTTTCAGATAACTAAAAAACACTTACCCCCTCCCCCGCCCTAAAAATTTGGCCAAATATCTAAGATAAATATTTTTTAAATTTTAAAAAAACTTTTAGCTTCCCAAAAGCTTGGCCAAACAAATTCTTTTAAGAGCAAAAACAACATATTTTTTGAAAGCACATCCAAATAATTACCATCAACGAGTGTAGTGGGATGAATAGGACCGGCATTCTAAATTTTAGTCTAGAATAGAAAAATTCCTGATAAGAAGCATTTTCGAATCTTAAGCGATACACATTTAAATATCCTGTTAGGTGGTATCAAATAGTAAATGCTTATACAAAAGAAAAAGACTGATAACTGCAAAGTTGGTATACATCATTTTATTCAAATAGTATTTGAATAATAGTGGACTAACACTTGGAGCAGTGGCGTATCTAGCATAGTAAATGGGTTCAATTGAATTCTTAACTTTCGATGCGGAGTATAAATTTATGTATAAAAGAATATTAAAATTCTAACAAATAGTAGATATGAACTCATAACTTTAAATATATAATGAATTAAATACTAAAAATTTAAGGTTAAATCCTAAAATTTAAATCCTGGATCGCCTCTAACTTAAGTACAAATTCAAGCAGGATATTGTTCATTTCCTTTTCATCATTATAAAAAGGTATACACCACACGTTAAGCTGTGCACAACCGAGAAGGACTTTACTAGACAAACATGATAGCCTTTTAGACTATTTAATCCCAACACTGTCCAAAGCCGTTGTTTTCGAACCCTCCAAAATCCCATGTTTTCATAAGTCAATTATTACCAAATCATCCACGCTTTCTTCACTAAAAAACATTTTCCAGTGTACTACTTACTTGTTACGTTTTTTATTTTAATTAAATAGTTTAATTACAAAATTACTCCCTCCATTTCAATTTATTGTATGATTTTATAATCAAATACAACTCCGTCTCCAACTCCAGCTTCATAATTCTAAAAAAAGTGAAAGATATTTAATTTTCATGGCCAAACGCCTATGCGAAATGTATCAAAATGTTATTTAATTTTGTGATATTAAATATGTTATTTGGAGAGTTAAAATTAAAGAGTTACTGAAAAGGAAAAATACATTTTATTTAAATGGATTAAAAAGAAAAAATAAGTTAGAAATAAAAGGAGTACAAATAAACGTAAAACTACACAAAGTAGTAATCTTGCATTACATAATACAAACACAATTCTCATCATCGCCAGTAAAACAGACACATCTGTGTGCCATCAACGGACCAGTAAAACCCAATCTGACACGTGTCAAACAGTCACATGAGTAGTACATTGTCCTACCGTACAACAGCAGCGTACAACACAAAATTTTCCAAGCAGCCTTGTATTACACGTGGTCTCTTCCTTTTTAACGCCGGAAATCCCTCACGCTCTTCCTTTTTCTTCCCCGTTCAAACGCATAAATCTATACATACCAATATACGTTGATATTCTTACCATAATTACGGATTTCGATTCGGAACCCTAAATCTAGAATTTAGTGGGATTCTACACTTATAAAATCTCTTACCTTTTTGCTGTGTGTGTGTAAATATTGTTGTACGCAATGGGTGCGGTGACGTCATCAATGGCAGCAAAGTTTGCGTTTTTTCCGCCAAGTCCACCGTCATATCGTGTGGTGGTGGAAGAAACGACGGGGAAATTGAAGTTGAGTGACGTGGCAGGGAAGGAAAACGTGGACGTCTTGAAGTTACCGACGAAGAAAGGAACGGAGATTGTGGCGGTGTATATTAGGAATCCGGCGGCGATATTGACGGTGCTCTACTCCCATGGGAACGCAGCTGATCTAGGCCAGATGTATGACTTGTTTACTGAACTCAGTCAACATCTTCGGGTCAATTTAATGGGGTATATTTACTACTTACTACTTTTTATTTTTATTTTTTTAAACTTTAATTATTTAAAGTTTTTTGCTTTTAACTTTTTTAGGGTGAAAAGTAGATGGAATGAAACAGTTAGTTGCTTTTTTGATTCAACAGTAGAATTCAGTATAAATTATTAGATAAGAAAAATTGCTATCTTATTGAGTTGATCTACTCCATTTTTAACTTTAAAATTAATCAAATTGACTCTTGATAAGCGAAAAGTGTCTCGCATAAATTGGGACAGAGGGAATATTTGTTTTTTAACTTTAATTATTTAAGGTTTTTTGCTTTTTCCTTTTTGGGGTGAAAAGTAGATGCCTTGCTGTCGGATGAGAATGAAACAGTTGTTTTTTGATTTAGTAATAGGATCCAGTGTATACATCAAGGTAGTTTAGAAGTTCCTTTTATCCTTGCCAATTTCTAGAACAATTAAGTTTCCTTAAGTCTAATCCAAATGATGCATCTCAGATCTTGCATCAGGAAATTCGCAAGTAGGGATGGCAACGGGGCGGGTTCTATCTTAACCCACAAATTTTCAACCCGCCCCGCCCCGCCCCGCGAAGCATCTATACCCGCGTCCACCTGCTCCGCGCACAAACCGCATCCACCCGCGGGTATAACTTGTCCCAATAATGATGATCCATTCTTGATTTATTTTTTAACTCTGTTGAGAATAACTGGACTTTAAATGAGTCCTTTTAGATAATATCCAGTTAACCACCCACTGGCAACTAAGTTATTATTTTAATCTTTCTGTTGCTTTCATCCAAAATTACTTATTTGATCTTATTAAGTGTAATAATCCTCCACGTAATAAATCTAGGCTCACTTTCAGTAACTAATATAATAGTTAGTTTTAGTTTACGTTAGTCAAAAATTAACTTTACTAATTAATATATAAAAATTTAGTTTTTGTTTTTGGGGGAATCTGAAAATTTAGGAATTAAAAGAATTATTACTATGTACACATGTAATGCTATTTTTATCAAAGAGTTTACTTTTACTCAGTGAAAATTGATGGCCCTTACTTTAAAATAAGATGGACTTTATTTTAACTTTGACGGAATCTTCTTAAAATGATAATCAGATACACACTTATGCGAATATTATCTACGTGGACATGAAATGGTAATGAAATCTTGTCTTAGTTAAGTAAACTATATCAAAATTATTTTTTCTTACTGGAAAAATTAAATGAAAATGATCATGTAAATTTAAGTGTTATTTATAAAGTTAGTATATATGCCGAGAAAAATGGCACTCAGTTGCCTTTCAAATTTATTTTCATACCATTATCTAGAGAGTTGAGAAATACACGGAAGAAGTGCCAGCTGACACGATGAAAGCAAACACATTCAAAATTTTAAACACTAACCCGCACCCGCCTCGCACTGTAAAGAATGTTAAAATAATTTATTTCGACCCGCCCCGCCCCGCACCGCACCGCACCGCCCCACACCCGCATATGTCTATACCCGCACCGCACCGCATAAGTCTAAACCTGCCCCACCCCGCACCCGCACCGCCCCGTTGCCATCCCTATTCGCAAGTGTCATAGTTGTCTATTATCCTTGACTTTTTTTAATATGTTGCTTGATACATAGAGAAAACCAGTTGAAAAATTTGTTCTCACATCACAATTGAAGTTGAAATATTTCGTCTGTTCCATTTTATGTGATTGGACGCTCGGATTTAAGACATTAATCTGTGTCTTATATATAAATAAAGTTAGTTTGTGTGAGAAAACATCCCATCAAATTTTTGCATTCGGAAGTTATTTTATTTCCTGAAAGTTGTAAAAGCTGTATGTGAATAAAATGGTGTCAAATACTTTGGGATGAAGGGGCATTATTCTTGATGCTTTTCTATATGTTATTTCATATGAAGAGAAGATTGGTTGAGAATTTGTTCCTTGCGGTACTGCTGAAGTTGATGAAAGCTAGGATTAGTTTTCCAGTCAGACCTGGTGAATGAGAAGTAATGTCGAAAAGCTTGGTTCTTTATGGTAAGAGATAAGCATTTCTTACATCTGGACTCCACGGGCTGTAGAAGTAACATTTTTACCTTGCTCATGTATTGGCTTGGAAATCATTAAGCTCTTTTTGGAACTTTTATGATATCCGAGTGAGATCTGCCTACTTGGACCATTGTGTTCAGGTCCTTTCGTCCTTTTTCCTGATTGCGTAAATTATATCTGGATGGAACTTGGAGGGAAAGATTACCCTGAGTTTTGGAAAAAGTTGCTTACTCTCATCCTCTTGAACAAGCTAGTGAAAAACTTGATTTTGAACCCTGTGTTTAGTACACGGGCTTATGCATATTTGAAGTTCAAATTACCTTAAACCTTTCTTCTGGCAGATATGACTATTCAGGGTATGGGCGGTCCACAGGCAAGGTATTAAAGATTTATTTTGATGATTAATTAAGAGAGAAGTATGTTGAGATTGAAGTGTTAAACTCTTATTTTCTTTCTCTCTTACAGCCTAGTGAGCAGAACACTTATGCCGACATAGAAGCTGCATATAGATGTCTTGAAGAGACATATGGGGTGAAAGAGGAAGATGTCATACTATACGGACAATCAGTTGGTAGTGGACCCACACTGGATCTGGCATCACGATTGTCAAGATTGAGGGCAGTGGTTCTTCACAGCCCAATACTCTCTGGACTTCGTGTAATGTATCCAGTGAAGCGTACATATTGGTTTGACATATATAAGGTTAACTTTATATTTCTAGCAGTTTGTGAAGTTCATTTGAAGGACTGGAGCTCATTGTGTAACTAGTTGCTTGTATATGATGCAGAATATTGACAAAATACCATTGGTTGGATGTCCTGTCCTAGTTATTCATGTGAGTATTCATTTTTCTTTTTCAAATTTCAACATTTACTACCACATTTATATTGATAAAATTGAGTGTTGTCATATGTTTCAAAATTAATTCACTGGTTAAACTGTGATCTTTAGATATAAAATGGGTCACTAGGATTATGCATATTGGGGTATATAAAATCTTCTTTGCTAGATTGTGTTTAAGGAGGACCAGAATAGAGGTTGGACTAATATCTAGTGTTCTTGGCAATTATGCCTTCAGATTTCTCCATTTTAGCCTCCACTTACGAACCTCTACTAGTCTACTCCACCCCCGCCCCTGCCAATCTTCACATCGTTTTTTCTTCTGGGACAAGTTTTGAGTTTTAGAATGTTTTTAACCATTTCTTTTCTTATTAGAATTGTTTATTATAAAGTCGTGCCTTTCTATTTGTTGGGTTGTTCATACTCCATGCCCTTCATCCTATTTTGGTTGACCTTTCTATTTTAGTCTATCCCATTGATATGACCTCTTTTCCTTCAATGGCATATGTCCTCCATATTCCAATAGTCAAGTTACATATAGTGGTGCCACTTTATGTTATCTTGAAAGTATCTACATCCTTTTTTTGGTTCTTTAAATTTTATCTACATTTTTATTCCCTTTTTACACTTTCCAGCTATTTTGTTAAAAGATGTCTTTGAAGACTCAAATGTAAAATCTCAGTTGGACTGTTTCCTCTAGAGCTTTATGCAAGTCGATGCAGGTGATGCAAATAGTACAGATAATTTTGAGTTATTTGCCTTACAAAAAGGCTAAGAGTAGTTTCTCGGAGACAAATTGATTCCGTACCCTATCATTTTTTATCATCACAAATCCATTTTTTTTTTAATATTCTAAAATAGTGTTCTGTTTTCTGGATGTACCCTCTCTAGAACTTTTTTTTTTCCTAGTTATATTATAATGGTAACTCTTGGATTCACAATTGCTAGCTGATATCTGATTTTTTTTTTTTTTTGGGAGTATCCAGGGCACTGCAGATGATGTAGTTGATTGCTCCCATGGCAAACAGCTTTTTGAGCTATCTAAGCAGAAATATGAGCCATTGTGGATTAAAGCTGGTAATCATTGTGATTTGGAGCTCTTCCCGGAGTATATAAAACATCTGAAGAAGTTCATATCAGCTATTGAGAAATCAATTTTTTCATCTGCACTTCTCATGAGCCAACTAGATAACCCTCGAAGCAGCACAGATTGTAGACCCCGGTCAAGCACAGATCACAGGGAGAAATATAGGCAAATCACAGACAATAGAGAGCCTAGAACAAGCACAGATCGAAGAGATAAATCCAGAGCTAGCATCGACCGCAAGGAAAAATCAAGCAAGAGTATGGATCTCTCAGAGAAGACGAATAATAATATAGAACAACCAGAGAAAGCTAGAAACAGCATTGATCGGTTAGATTACCCCTGGCTAAAGAGTTCTTCAATTTATTTATTTTTAAGTCTCTTTTACCGCTAAATTAATTCAGAATAGCCTGATCGTGTATAAAATGCGATAACTGCTTTAATAACTGACGGATGCTATTGGTGGCAGCTTTGGCGAATTGATGAAATCTGCTGTATTGTGCAATATTGATTGCTTCAAGCCTGTCGGAGCAAAGGGCTGAATGTCTGATGAAGGTTAGTCTAAAAGGGCAGTCTTTTCCACTTTCGGCATTTGAGCATTTTGGTTATTTGTTTGGTTTTAATGGTGCCATCTTCGATTTTTACCTTCTCCAAACTCTACGAGCTATTGCTTTAAAAAGGCTAATTGTGTATGCAATATGTTCCTAAGAAAACTAATTGATTTTTCTCTTCTTTCTTATGCTTGATTTGCTTCATAATTTTGGAGTCTTTACGTCTTTTTCTTAAAATACATTGGCTAGCAATTTGGTCAATGTTTGAAGTCCTTGGGCTAGGTTTATTCACCTCAAATAACTCAATATTTAATCTGATTACCTAATCTCCAACCTTTTTTAGTGCACAGTCATGATGACTGTAACATTGTAACTGCTCTTCCTATGCATTTTAGCAATATGTTTCCTTTATCAGACAATTCTTAAAATTCAAAAGCAAAGAGATTTATCTGTTATTCTGGCACCTGGCTAACGGAAGAGTGTAAGAATGCTTATAATACCAACTGTATATACTCCTATTTGTAATCTGTGGCTAAAATCTGTTCTGTTTCTCTGAATTATTGATTGCCTAATTTACTTATCACTAACAAAAAGAATCTGTTGATTGCCTAAATTTTGACTCTCTCCTGCCAAATGTCAGCATAGGTAAACTTTCACATGTAAATGTCTGCATGAGTATATGTTCTTTTTTAGTTCTGGAAACAATTCCATATATTTGATACCGAAATAGGTCATGTGTGTGTCGTGTGAATTTTGGTGCCTGCAGCCTCGTTGATGTATCATTCAGCTGAAATCTCTAAAGAATCACTAAACTGAAGTGCAATTGAGGTTCTTGTAGTTGCTATATGTTTCTTTTCAGCATTGTGCAGTATAAAGTTACTGCAATAGGTGTTCATGTATCGGAAGATTTTCTAAACTACAACAACAACAACAACAGCCCAGTGAAATCCCACATCTTGGGGTCTGGGGAGGATATAATGTACGCAGACCTTACTCCTACCAAGGTAGGATGGCTGTTTCCGAGAGACCCTCGGCTCAATAGAAGCATAAAAAGGGGGTCAGATAAGGTTAAAAGATTTAAAACGATATTGCAATGAAATAATGCAAGCGACACAGTAAAACAGGATAATCAAGGAATTCAAAGCGATATGGAAATGCAAATCACGAAAGCGGCACAGATAAAATAGAGTAATCAAAGTACAGAAAGTAGCAAATAATAACATAAATCAAAGCACAAGAAATTATAATGCGCTAATGCGCCTACTAATAAGATTTTCTAAACTATTTGTTGAAATAAGGCCTTCAGATAAAACCTTTATCTCTTAAAAGTTGGCTGAGCACCACCTAAGGAGTAAATTTCTAGTGATTAAGTAATAGGCTGCAGAAATCATAGAAAGGATCTCCTTCTGTTGATTAGGAATGGATTTGGCCCTTCTACTGGAAGAATGCAGGTCATAAATCATCTTCAAAGTAAGCATTTTGCCACTGCTTTGCTGGTAGCTTTGCTTAGAGATCCCACATCCATCCATTAAGCCCCTTTGATGAGCTGGTGTGAATAAAAAATAAACATTTTAATGGGTTGATTGTAGAATGTAATGCTTGATTTGTCGTTTCATCACTTGGATTGGAGATGGTAATATTTTCATTTCAACTTTTGCCCAGTTTTGCTTTGATGGACCACGAAAAACCTATATGTTTTATTAGTAGAGTTTTGTGGAACACTTTTGCTTACAGTTATTCGATTGCTTTCAGATACCTGTTTTATACCATGCAACGATGCTGGAATTTCTACCAAGAATGTGCATGCTCCCGAGCTCAACTGAACATTCCAATGCAAACACTGGTTGTAGATACCACGGCGAACCAAAATGATCTTAGCATGATAGTTATCACAGGGGATCCTACAATTAGATGAATTGGGTTAATAACCAGGTAAAAGTGATTGGGGTTTCTCCAGTCTGGTTAGCTGGTTTTATGACCCATTACAAATGTTCTTTTAATTATATGACCCATTTCATAGATCTATATGTTATGACGTAGGAGGTCGATGATGAAAAAAGACATGAAATCTTTGTATGGTCATATTCTTCTATTTAAATCATAACCAGTTATTTTATACCATTCTCTCTCTTCCGTGCCTCTGCCAAATTATATGCTAGAATTAGAATACCATGAAGGAAACCAATTTTGTTGTGGATTCAGACAATCCTGATGGAACACCCCACTCCGACACCAGGTTGGAGCAGCGGCTGAAACTAAAATAAACTGTAATGACCAGGGATCCTCTAGATCTATTTTTTATTTTTTTTCGTTTGAGGGGAAATAAACTGTAACGGCCAGGGATGATGATTGTCTTTTTTTTTTTTTTTTTGGGTTTGAGGTTGAAGTTGGAAATGTGTAATATTTGATAGTTGTTTCAACAGCAATTTTCCCATCTTATTGGATTTAAATTTAACTTAAAAAAAGCTCTCGGTAAAATCAGATGAAAATTGAACTTGATCAAGATAATGAAACACAGTTTTAATCTTTTAAGTTAAATTTCAGAAATGCATAGCCGTGATAATGCCTATTTCAAATTAATCTTCAAAATATAGCTGATCTAATGATTAAGATTCTTTTTTCATTTTCAAAACTACTACTGTAGCACGACTAATACTTTCATTGAAGGAGATCATCTACATGTCGTGTCCTCTATCTGGGCCGGTAATGACGTATTAGCTTTCTAAAACCTGTTCTCATAGCATGTTTAGTCAAGCTTTTGGAAGGTCAAAAGTGGTTATTTTAAAAATTGCAGTGTTTGGCCAAATTTTTTGGGAGGAATTAAGTATTTCTAGGAAGTAGAAGAAACGCTAAAAAATTGTTTTCCTCAAAAATATTTTTGAGAAAATACATTTAGAAACACTTTTTAAAAGCTTGACCAAACACTAATTGCTAATTAAAGTGATTTTTAAATTAATTGATCAAATACAAATTGTTGCTCATCAAATGTACTTATTTTGAAAAAAAAAATTGATTTTTTTTCTTTCCAAATAAGTTGATTTTAGAAGCTTGGTAGACTATCAATTTGTTAAATATTACAGGGAGTTTTTGCTGTTTTGGTTATTTTTTAAAGGTTTTCTAATGTAAGGGCCTGTTTGGCCATGGATAAATTTTACACTGTTCCGGAATTTGATTTCAAAATCGTGTTTGGACATAAAATTGTTGTAATTTTCTGGAATTCGAAAAACTCTATATATCTGTTTTTACATTTTTCATTCCAAATCATTCACAAAAGTTCAACGTTTTCCCAAGTTATATCCATGTCCAAATACAAATACAATTTTCAAATATCCTTTTCTTTTTCAAATACTCATTTTTGTTTTTCAAATTTCACATTTTTATGTCAAAACGTCCGCAAAAAGTTTGTGTATGAAAAATAAGTTATACAATGATATTTTTTTAAAGTTCAATGTTTGTCATGAAAGAAGACTTGACCCAAAAACTATATCAAACAATTGTACACGGATTTGATAAAAATATTTAAAATGGATTTAACCACTTCAAAAAAATTCTCACCCCAACACACGTTAAAAAAACAAAAAGATGGCTTTTTCTTTTTGTGTCTTAATGAATCAAAAGTTTCGTCCAAAATTCTGAGAGGCATACACGTGTGACGTGTAGTTTGGTTGGGGCTAGCTCGTAAAGCAGAATGAAACCACAAAGTACAAATAAAATTACTTAAAGGGCATAGACTGCAGCTTTGCTTATTAGCCACAACGAACCCAAAGGTTTATGAAGGGTTTATAAGGTCGGTTTGCTATAGAAATATCAACCTCCGCTATTTTCTCGTCTTACATTTCAGTCTCATGAATATCTGCACTTCTATTAATCCATCAATTTGTTTCTCTACTATATTTTTTCTTCGTTACAACACTATTTCCTACAAAAAAATTCTTGAACACTTTGATGTCCAGCACTAAAACCCCCATTTCCCTCACAATTAAATTCAATCAATTTACTGATTTAGAAACAAAACCATATCAGAATTCCTCTATTATGTGGAGAAACATAGTTAAACAGTTCTCTTCAAGAACCCCACAAAAGCTTCTTCTTAACTCCAAGAATCGTACTTATAGCTTTCTCGGTTTTAGCCAAGATTCTATTTTTAAAGATAAAACAAAATTAAGATCATTTATCCCTGTTTCTTGTTTAAATAGTGGATTTCCTGAAATGGGGTTTCAGAATCTTGGTGAATTTTTACCTGGGGATGAGTTTTTAAACAGACCCTTATTGTATGCTATGAAAAGTCAAGATTTTTGTCGAAAGAACTATGCTAGTGTAGCTGAGGCTGAAGCAGCATCTTCCACTGATGCTGATGAAGACACAAAAGATGTGTCTGTAGTTGGTGAAGTTCAAGAATTGTTAACAGAATTTAAGAAAGAAGAGAAAAAACAGTTTGATTTTATGCGGCGAAAGCAAAGGATGTTGACTAGTGGTATGGGCCATAGGAAGTATAACTCACTTAAGAGGAGGCAAGTTAAGGTAGAGACAGAGGCATGGGAACTAGCAGCAAAAGAGTACAGGGAGCTTTTGTTTGATATGTGTGAGCAGAAATTAGCACCTAATTTGCCATATGTTAAGTCATTGTTTTTAGGATGGTTTGAGCCTTTGCGTGATAAGATAGCTGAAGAGCAGGAATTTTGTAGTCAAGGGAAGAGTAAAGCAGCTTATTCTAAGTATTTTCACCAGTTACCTGCAGATATGATGGCGGTTATCACTATGCATAAGTTGATGGGATTATTGATGACAGGCGGCGACCATGGTACTGCAAGAGTGGTCCAAGCTGCGCTTGTTATTGGTGATGCAATTGAACAGGAGGTTGGTTAACCTGAAACTTATGTCAGCTGTGAGTCTAATGAAATGAAATTTCTGTGTGTGATCTAGGGTGTGTTTGGTATGAAGGATGATGTTTTCCTGGAGTTTTCTTGGAAAACAAGTGGTTTCTTACTCATTTCTAGTGTTTGGTATGTAAGCAAAAAATATTATTCTCTTTATATGTATTGTGGCAAAACACTATTTTTGTGGGGGGTGGGGGGGGGGGGGTGTGTTGTGGAATGGGGCGTGGAGTGGGGTGGGATTGTCAAGGAGAGGGGTTGGGGGCATTGGGTGGGCGGGCCGGTGGGGAGGAGACAATAAACTTGGAATGTCACTTGTGAAACTTGTTTTCCCTATTTCCATTAGGGAAGTCATTTTCCTAGAGAAAATATTTTCCAAAACTTTTTGATCAACCAAACATGAGAAAATTGGAAAACACATTCTGGAAAATGATATCCTCCTTACCAAACACACCGCTTTAGAACACAATTTTTTGCATCAAACTTGCTGCATTATGAACTTTCTCATAAGTTTCTCTTTCAGTAATATTCAGCCCCTCTTATTCTGTGTAGTGTGATGGAGCAGTAGAGTGTCTGGGAGAATATCACTTTGACTTTTGTGAAATTTGTACAAATAAATGGTGAAAAAGCTTTGTGTCAGCATATTAAGACAGTATAGAAACTTCGGAGTTCAGTGGACCAATTATACAACACTTAAAACTATCAATAGTGGACAGTGATACTCACGTAGAACCGACAAAGCTAGAAGTGTGTAGAAGTGAAGGAAGCACTACTGTCCAAGGACATATATGTGAATGAATATAGTAAGGTAATACAATTCCACTTAGGTCCAAAGGCATTAATTATGTATCTGGACTGACATCCGTCTTGATTGATTAAGGGACTTTATAGCACCTGAAAACACGAAAGAGGATTACATCAAAATCTTTTAAGCATTTTATACTTCTAATTAGTTGTCCATTTAAACAACTTAGTTGCAATAGAATCATTGGACATTTAACCTAAATTCCATGACAACTAGTGTTTTTAATCATGATATAGCGCAAAAAGAAAAAGTCATGCTACCAGTTTGAATATTATAGTCTAGAATTTCCTTGTTGAAGTTGTCAATGTAGTTCCAGGTAAAATTAGAATGTGAAACTTCACCTGCTTTGATTTGTATAGATAAAATCCAGCAGGTTCAGGGGTATGAGAGCATCATTATTGAAACAAATATGACTACCTCGGTAAGATATTGCTGACGTTTGTCCATTCTGATTGTTTTTAAATTCAATCTCTCCTATGGACCTGTAGAGTAGTTACTTTTGTAGGTTTAGGAGAGAGAACTAATGACGTTTAGGGGTATAAACTGGAAAGGAGATGTAAAGGAAATGAATCTAATGAAGACCATGGAGGTAGAAGGAGGAGCAATATTCTTCGAGTAATGCAAAGTTCACAGCTTTTTGGACTAGATTCTGAAGTCTGACTATTAGAAAATGAACTGCAAGTTTTGAAAACAAAGACTGGTCATAATAAGTGCACAATATTACATACTTTAGCCTCTTAATTTGCACGTTCAAAATGTTCAATTACTGTAGTGATGTAAATGTGTCAGGTTAGTTTAACTAACTCTGGATTGATGGGTTAAACTGTACAAGGTTGCTCTAGATGACAAGAATATTAGAAATGTCTGTATGTTAGATCTATGTAACTGATAAATTAAACTGTATTGTCAACATCTTAAATGTTATAGAAGATAGTTTCCGAGCATATTGGAACTGAGTGTATTGGGTGTTATGTTGGCTAACCCTTGACCGACTTTATTTTGGCTTTACCCTGTGTCAAGTTTCAAGAAATGGTGGGGAGAAATGTTTAAAAAGGACAGAGACTTCCATTTGGTAGTACCTGGAGCTGATCACGCACTTCCTCATGCATCAGGTTAGAATACACAAGTTCTTAGAGAAAACAAAGAAGCATAAAGCCGAGAAAGATACAAAAATGGAAGATGGAGAGCATGTCACTCAAGAACAAGAGAAACTACGCAAGAAAGTCACTAGTCTAATGAAAAAACAGAAGTTACGTGCAGTGAACCAGATAGTGAGAAGTCAAGACGATTCAAAGCCCTGGGGCCAAGATGCTAAAGCAAAGGTTGGGCTTACCCTTGTTGTTGAAAATTCAAAATTATGCTATGTATAATATGTTCAACTTTGACCATAGCTTTTTCTTTCACCAGGTTGGAAGCCGTTTAATTGAGTTGCTTCTACAGACAGCTTATATACAGTCTCCTGCTGATCAGTTAGCAGTTGATCCACCTGACATTCGACCTGCCTTTGTACACAGTGTTAGAACTGTATCCAAAGAAACAAAGTACTGGTTCACTCCCTTTATGTCTAATTATTTTTAATTTTAATTCTGACTACTAATTGATGATAATTTCGAAAAGAAACAATTGGCGCTAATTCTTGGATTATTCCCTCACAGGAGTGCGAGCAGAAGATATGGTATTATCCAATGTGATGAACTGGTTTTTAAAGGACTTGAAAAAACTGTAAGTAATTTTTCTCCCATTTGGGAGATATATGACTTACTTAAAAACTTCGTTCTGATTAAGCTAGCCATGTTTTGTTGAGCTACCTGATATGAGAACTATCCTCAGTGGTTTGTTTACCTTTGTCCTGCAAACAGGCCAGACACATGGTGATACCTTACATGCCAATGTTGGTGCCTCCAGTGAAGTGGACTGGGTATAGTAATCTCTTTTAGATTTATCTTTTATCAAGTTTGTTTTCCCATTCCCTTTCCTGTTTCTTTCACTTTATATATATATAGAGCCCGGGATTACACTGGGTATGTTGTTGTGTGTGTATATATATATATATATATATATATGTACATAGATACACACACACACACACTGTATATATGTACGTGTCTATATCTTGTTTTTCCTTATAAGAAAATGTAACTATATCTTGTTTTTCTGGCTTCAGTTATGACAAGGGTGGACACCTCTATCTGCCTTCGTATGTGATGCGGACACACGGAGCAAGACAACAACGTGAAGCAGTA
This sequence comes from Lycium barbarum, assembly GCF_019175385.1. Lineage (NCBI taxonomy): Eukaryota > Viridiplantae > Streptophyta > Magnoliopsida > Solanales > Solanaceae > Lycium > Lycium barbarum. Next base: position 100,786,485 of record NC_083348.1, on the reverse strand, counting down.
AAGAGAGCCTCCCGGAACCAGTTGCGACCAGTTTTTGAGGTTCATTTGCCAATGATTTATTCAATCTTAAATCTTGAGATCATGTATTTCCTTTGTTTGCTCACCTCATGAAACTTAAGGCGTGTGTTCTTTTTAATTGTATCTAGGCTCTTGATACTCTGGGAAGTACCAAATGGAGGATAAACAAAAGGGTACTTTCTGTTGTTGATAGAATATGGGCTGGTGGCGGTCGTCTGGCTAATTTGGTTGACCGTGATGATGTTAGTTACTCTATAATTTTTAACTGTCCTATATTGAGATTCAAAAGCTACTTTCTTTTTCATTGTTAAGTAAATGAATTTCATAAGTTGTGTAATATGGTTTATGTTGAAGGAACTGCCAATCAATTTAATATTTCTGTTGCAGGTCCCTTTGCCAGAAGAACCAGATACGGAAGATGAGGCAGTACGCACAAAGTGGAGGTGGAAAGTAAAATCTGTCAAGAAAGAGAACAGAGAAAGGCACTCACAACGATGTGACACCGAGCTCAAACTTGCTGTAGGTTCCAATTGCTTCTCTCTTTTATCTTTTGAGATACTAAACTTCCAATAACATCTGGAATCACAAATAAAATCTTATTTTGGCACAGGTGCATCACAGTTCATATAATTTCTGTGTCTGTTTGATTTTCTTCCTGAGGTTTGCTTCTCCATGGTTGAACAGGTAGCACGTAGAATGAAAGATGAAGAAGGTTTCTTCTATCCGCACAACGTTGATTTCCGAGGTCGTGCATACCCCATGCATCCACATTTAAACCATCTTGGTTCTGATATCTGTCGGGGTGTCCTGGAGTTCGCAGAAGGTCGTCCTCTTGGAGAGTCGGGCTTGCGCTGGTTGAAGATACATCTTGCAAATTTATTTGCTGGTGGTGTGGATAAATTATCTCTTGAGGGCAGAATAGCTTTTACTGAAAATCACTTGGATGATATATTTGATTCTGCTGACAAACCGCTCGAAGGAAGACGCTGGTGGTTGAATGCAGAGGATCCTCTTCAGTGCCTGGCTGCATGCATTAATCTTAGTGAAGCTGTCAGAAGCTCATCCCCAGAGACGATGATTTCTCATCTTCCTGTGCACCAGGTAAGTTTCATTGTTATTGGGTCCTACATGTTTAATTTGTCTGTTGATGTTTTGGGGAGAAAGAAACCTTAGATGCCTTGTGGGCAAATTCAACAATATACACAAGATCAAGTCGTGTTTTTCATTGTGGTGTAAAGAATTACATGAAAATAATGCAAGAATCTACGCTAGAACTCCTAGAAACCATACAAACAATAAGGCTAGGGATATGTTTGAAGTTCTGTCTTAGTATCTTTGCTTCGGATAACTATTTGTGCATATTTCACTGCACTTCCATAGTGCCATATTGATAATATATTACCATTTCACAAGAAAAGAGAAAAGGTCCATAGGAAACTCCATATATTACCTTCTTCACAAGTTGATGAGCATGTGTTTCGAACAGTTTTTGGGGTTTGAATTCCATAACAAACTAATATATTGTGAACAAGCTGGCAGATTTCATTAGTTGGTCCCAGACTAATGAAAAAGTTAAAACAAAAGGATTCTCTTTTTGGTCTTATATCAGGTTCACTGGATATAGGTTGATGAAATTGGTCTATTTATATCATGTAGATTACAGGAGTTGGGCTAGACAACTCAAGTTGCACCTGGACACCTATTTATGTCTCAAACTAACTGTTGTTCGAGAAATTTTACTTGATATAAGTTTTCAACTGAAGAGATTTTATATGTTCATGGCTTTGAGACCACTTGCTGCCCGAGTACTTCATCTTTTGTGATTAATTTCTCTGTAATATTTTGCATTTGTGTGTATAATTTATCTCATAAACTTCTGTTGTATTTTTCTGTTGTAATCTTCAGGATGGTTCCTGCAATGGTTTACAACATTATGCTGCCCTTGGAAGAGATGAGGTAGTAAAAAGCATGAAGTGTGGCGCTAACATTAGTATACATTCGGCATCTCTCGAGTGACAATATTGTTAACTTGTTTTAATTTTTTTTTTTTGGGGGGGGGGGGGGGGGGGATGGTGGGGTTAACTTATTTTAACTTGCTTGAATTAATAATAAAACCTAGCCCACCGCTATTTTCTTCTTGTATCTTCGTCGCTACTTCCCCCTTTGTGATTCAGAATCCTAGGTGGTTCAGTAAAATGAACAATTAACATTTGTCACAATCAACAAAACAAATGCACATTTAGAGTGTTTGCATCAATCTCATTAATTAAGCATGAAGAGTTCATTTTCCTTCTCTTTGTGAGATAAGCCACACTACTATTTTAGCACTTCTATTTTTGTTATCTATTATAGTCTCTGGCGTCTACTGAATCAACTCTTCTATTGACAATCATCGGTTCAGTTGGGAGCTGCTGCAGTCAATTTGGTTGCTGGAGAAAAACCTGCTGATGTTTACTCTGGCATAGCAACTAGGTGAGTTTGTTAATCCTTTCTCCTGTAAGATATATAATAGACTAAGAGACCATGAGGTGTTCTCTCTCTTAACCTCTACTTGCAAGTGAAGCAAACAATAATCTCACGGTTAAGCATAGTGAATGCCGACACTTGATCATTAGCATTTGTCAAACCAGCGACCAGCTTCAGACTACAACATTAAGAGTTACCCTTAAGCATAGATGATTGGGTGGCTTTCGTAGAGAGCCATATTTTTTGTGAGGTTCTCTCTCTCTGGTGTACTTCTTGTACGGGTTTCTATGCCCTTCATGAATGAAATGTTATAACTTTATTAAGAAAACATTAGGAGTGGTGCAGATTGACCTTTCCTGCCATAACAAAGCTTTTGGTAGTTTCTACTGTTCATGCCAGAGAACAAACTGTATTGAACATGGTGTCAATGTTATTTATGCTTTGCTTTATTGCTTGCCATGATCTTTTAGATAAAAGAGTGCAGCATGTAAAAAGCAACACTTAAAATTAAACAGTCAACCTATAGGCCACAGACACCCCCCACATGACATGATTTGGTTTCAAAATTTGTTGCTGAGCTGCATCAAATCGTGTAAGACAATCTGGAGTCGCTAACTGAACTTTCTGGAATAATAGTTGTGGAGGTCTCAACCTATCATCTATGAACTCTAGGAAATGTCACGAAATTTTCCGAGATTCCATGTTGTGCTCATGAAAATCTTAAAAAAGATGAAAAACGATTGCTCAGTATGTGCACGAGAGAACTGATCAATATCAGAGTTTTGGAGGTGACAACAATACATACACTTTTTGACCTTATCAGAATTATAACTAGAAGCTCTTTCTTTTTCAAAATTTCGTATTCACTTTGGAGTGTCATTCTATTTGTCGTGATGACAGGGTTCAAGTGCTTATAGGTTCAGAGTTGTTCTTGTCAAAAGCAGCATTGAGTTGGAATATTTCATTGTCTTTGTCTAACAATTCTGGCTAATTAAGTTTAAACCTTTGGAAGTAAGTATTTAGGAATAAGGAAAGATAACAATATTTTGATGTTGCTATTTCTCAGGGTCCTTGATATTATGAAAAGAGATGCACAGAGAGATCCTGAAGAATTTCCAGATGCTGTGCGTGCAAGGGTTTTAGTTAATCAGGTATCATACTGCTCACCTTGTTAAGGCCACTGTCGTTTCATTACCAACTCCCTATTTCCGCATTTGTTGGCAGTTTGAGGTTTGACAGATGGATAATTGTTGTTTTTGATATTCACGAGCTTAATGTGTTGCAGTTGCTTGTTGATAAGGCAACTAAATCACTGAGGACCGGTTTGCTTGTTGATAAGGCAACTAAATCACTGAGGACTGGTTTATGGCTGTCATACAGGTTGACAGGAAGTTGGTGAAGCAGACGGTGATGACATCAGTCTATGGCGTCACTTACATTGGTGCTCGTGATCAAATAAAGAGGAGGTTAAAGGAGCGTGGAGCAATTGCTGATGATTCTGAGCTATTTGGTGCTGCTTGCTATGCTGCAAAAGTAAGGGCAAGATGGAGTACTATATGTTGATACATTTTTTGATAGGTCTACTATATCTTGATATATTGAAACATGATAAATGGGTTGTTATTATAATTTATACCCCTTTGGTAGCTCCTTCTAGGCTTAACTGTCATCGGTTGAAAATCGACTCTTCAAATGCTTAAAACCAATTAATTAGAACTGCTGAACTTCTGGTGGCAGTTGGATCTGGTTTCTGCTTGCCTTGAATGACCGTTAATTTGTGTGTGTTCACACTAACTACCCATACTTAGTCCACTTGTCACGTGCTTTGTTTATTTTATCTAAACATAATCGATGTATTGTATCACATGAAATTCTATAAAAAGATATCACCAATGTCGTGATGTTTATAGAGTGCTAACGAACTTGGTTGGTAAATAGACGACCATTACATCATATAATTAGTTCTTATCTTGGTCAATGACTAGCACCTTTTGACACATTGATTAGGTCACATTAACTGCATTAGGAGAGATGTTTGAAGCTGCGCGGAGCATCATGACTTGGCTTGGAGAGTGTGCTAAGGTATGCCTAATTTTGTACTTCACCACCATTTAAATGTGTTGTAAGTTCAGTTCCTCTTCTGTTTAGGTCAGACAAGCAGTTAAAATGTTGTTTCGCTATGGTGTCACTACTGGACTGGCTAACTCTTGCACAAGCTCTTAGTGTGTAATAACTTCAGTGGTCATCTTTTAGTTATCTTAGTCAAAATTGTTTGTGTAAATTCGCTTGACCCTGTTTTTCTACTTTTGTTTCTGGTGATGTCTGTAATTATATGTTCATGTTGTTTTGACACATGATGATGACGATTTTAATTGGCGAAAGGTTTTTTATTATTCTGATAAAATGGATTCGGTGAGGTAGATCACAGTGATAAATGGTGCAAGAATCTTGCTCCTGCTTCAATTTATCTTTCATTGACCTCGAAGTTTCAACAGATAATTGCTTCTGAAAATGAACCAGTCAGATGGACAACTCCTCTTGGACTTCCTGTTGTTCAACCTTACCGCAAAATTGGAAGACATCTTGTGAGTATTACTATGTTTTTCATTTTTGGTCCCCATGTTATAGGAAATTCTGAGTCATTGAATCTCTATTTGGTAAATCTTGTTGCAGATTAAGACTTCTTTACAAATTTTGACTTTGCAACGCGACACAGAAAAGGTACTTTTCTGGTCTTTTTCTCTCATGCTTTATGTTATCTACGTAATATTCTGTTCTATAGCAACAAGGTGGGAACTGCTGGGTATACAAATGAATGCTCATTTTTCACTTTCATTTGTATATTCTTCTTCAATGTTTCTTCTTATTGAGATTGAACTTGGTAAACTTCCAGTATAAAATTGTGTATATTTCTATGCCCTTTGCAGGTAATGGCCAAGAGGCAAAGGACAGCTTTTCCACCAAATTTCATTCACTCCCTTGATGGTTCACATATGATGATGACTGCTGTTGCATGCAGAAGGGCAGGATTAAATTTTGCAGGTTCTTTTAGTTCCCTTTTTTGCCTCACTTTATGCTTGCTCTGTCAAAGAAAACAATTGAACATTTTTTGCTGCAGGTGTTCATGACTCGTATTGGACGCATGCATGCGATGTTGATAAGTTGAACATGATATTGAGAGAGAAGTTTGTAGAGCTTTATGAAACGCCAGTTCTTGAGAAAGTAAGTATCAACCTGTCAACATAACCAGAAAAGTAGAAAATATCATTATATTGATTCCGGTGCTTCTTAGTATTACTTAACAATCCGCACTCCACCTTTTAAACAAGTATAATAGGGGCATTAGAACGTTTAAAAAAATTAGCAGTGTGTGTCTGCCTTTGAGCATTGGAAGAACTAATTCTGTATAGATTGATTGCAGCTCTTCCTCGTTACATCAAAGATGAAGTTTGATGAGAATGACTAATTTCTTTCATTTAAATAACCCAATGTCTATCATATTTTATTTCTTCGCTTTCTTTTTCCTTCTGAAATAGTTGCAAGAATGAGAACCTGCCCCGTGATCAAAGGACTGAAACCATTCACTAAAATTAGTTTAAAGCGTTTGATATGTTACTTGATTGTCCACTCATATTTGTTTCTTCCATCTTTCCGCAGTTGTTGGAGAGCTTCCAAATTTCCTATCCTACATTGTCATTCCCGCCTTTGCCTGAACGTGGAGACTTTGATTTGAGAGATGTCCTAGAATCTCCCTATTTCTTCAATTGATTGGGTTCATGAGTAGCCTTCATACTCACACCCTTGAAGTACTAAAACTGGCCAGTGTGTTCTTGTGCTTTCAAATGCCATAGTGGGGAAGATGATGAAAAGTTTGTGCTACTACATAGTATTCGGTGAGATGCAGGTTCTGACTGTATATATAAAAATGGTCAGCATCTTAAACCCCGGATGCTCTGGTTCTCTTCTTGATCGTGTAGCCTGCACTCCCTAGTGCACCTGGGGCAGAAGTTTCCAGTCCAAGCTTGTATGCAATGAGAAGACAGATTTCCCGACCTGTTTCTAACAGATTATGGAGAATATGTTCCAAGAAAGCTTGTTGAGAAATATAAATGATCGCTGTAGCCTGTAGGGTCTAAACTCTACCGCAGAAGCTTTTGAGGTGCAAGGATAGAAATGATCTCCAGGTTTTGCAGGCTGTTCGCCTATATCTCTGGTCAGGTGATATTCTTTGTATTTTCAAATTGTAAATAGAAAAAGTTTTTGCTTTAACTGATGATGTGAAATTTGCAAGCTTCGAGGCATGCGTTTGAGATTATAAGATGTATAGTAGTTGAGAAAATATTGTCACAAGATTTTTTTTTTTTTTTTTTTTTTTTGATAATGGTAACTATTTTATATATATATATAAGTGGGCAACACAGTACATGGGTTGTACTGAAACCATATTTACAATTGTACTTCAGAAGCTAAACTGATCTACCTCATATTGAATCTAGCACATCAATTATGGTAGCAGTATCATCTGAAAATATCTGTTTACACCAAAAACATAATAGCAAAAGACAATTCAGTTTGATCTTCTGCATACTATTCTCTATATTTTTAAAACATCTTGAATTCCTCTCCTTCCAGATTGTCCACCAGATGCAAGCAGGGACAATTCTCCATCTACTTCTGTTCTTTGCCATAGACCCTGCTTCCTCCCAACTCTGTAAAGCTTCTGTAATCTTTCCAGGATATGCCTTTAAGGTTAAAGAAAATTCTCCACAGCTGTTCAGTCACTTCGCAATGTAGGAATAGATGGTTAACTGTCTCTGCTTTATCTCCACACAAAAAACATTTGGGACACAATGTTATCTGTCTTTTCATTAAATATTGTCACAAGATGCTCTGGTGGTGAATTCTGTATTTTGATGCTAACAAAATCTGTTTATATCTTCTGTATATAGATGCTACAACATCTTTTTTAATCTAAAAGTTATCCGGATCTCGCATTTATGTATCAGTCTACGACGCGATCAAGAACGACTCCTTTTCTTTACAGTAGCTTTAGGTAATTTCTTGAATAAATGTCTAGGTGCTTCAAAGATCTCTTGTGTGTTAATTTAGTAGGAGATCTTTTATGTGTAAACATAAAGATTTCGCGAGAAAAAAATATATAAAACAAAGAATAAATTTGTAAAGAGTTACTGGCTACAAAGCCAATTGACCTGTAATTGTATGCAAATGGTACCATATGGATGTTCTTTCTTTCTTTACTTCATGTTAATAATCTCATATCAGAAGTTCACTGGTGAGATAATCCAAATTGTGTGCTGAATAGGGCAGTTAAGGGTGTAAAGTGCTAGTAATTACTTCTCTATGTTTATATCAAACTCAACAATTTGTAGGAGTCAAATATTAAAGTAGGAAAATCTATTAATTAACCAATAATAAGTGATAAAGGCTTATATGTGAGCTATATGTCTTATATGTATTGTGATCTAAACATTAGTCTGGGCGATATGTTTTGTATTTATTGTGATCTAGAGTGGCCGATATTTTATTTTATGATGTGTAGAGTGCGAGTGTGTGGACGATTTTATAGACTTAGAATCTGGGTCTTCCGATAAGGAGTGGAGGAATTTCAATCATCTGAATATATTCTGGATGTGTAGTATACATACGCTTACTTGTTAATATCCTGCAGGCATTGTACCTGCACAAGCTTATGAAAAGCTGGAACTTTCTCTATTGTTCTATGAATACACCCAATTACTCCCTTCCCTGACCCACACTCAACCCCAATTTGAAGAGAAAAAATGCAAAACTTGGACTGCATTATTGAACTTGGAATGAGTGAGAAATGTATCATGGGCTGAGCTAGTGGCAGAGGAAAATGGAAATTGCTATTATGGCCCCATTAAATAGTGGTTGAATGTAGCTTTTGAGCTATAACGTTCAACCGAACTCAGTATTTTCAACACGAAATATAGATTTATTGAATTTCGAACTCACAATTTCAAAAGTATGTGAGTTAAGAAAATTAAAAATTGAATCCATCATGTTCAAATTCTGAAAGAAGAATAGTAGCCACTCAAAACAATCTGTAGATATAACTTTGTGAGTCAGGCACTTTATTAGTAGTTAGTTGGATATAGAAGATATATTGTTGAAGTCCATTTATATTTTGGGAGTTGCTGTTCATTGTTGTTGTTGTTGGTACCTACAGTAGTGTGGTGGGCAAATAAATTGAAAGCTTGAAATGTGTGCCTCTAGAAAGGGCATGTGATTGCACATGGTGAAAGGTATCCTATCGCTTTCATTGTTTTCATTTGCACATGCTGATGTTAGATTATAGAAAACTTCTTCACCCCAACTTGTTTCCTCTAAAATTATTTAGTACTTTTATGACAATGGGTCCAAGTTTTCTGTAGGTACATATTTGTAAAACTTGCACAAATAACTACCTTTTAATAGGTTCTAACAATTTATAACATACAAGTTGTAAAATTACAATTCGTAGCTGCTTTTGTTGTATCTCTGGTCATTTTCGCGTTTTCGAAATACAGCGAAATACAAAATTGTTATTAAGTCTGGTCATTTTCATGTTTTCGAAATATAACGAAATACAAAATCGCTGTTGAGTCTGGTCATTTTCGCGTTTTCGAAATACAGCGAAAAATACAACGAAATACAAAATTGTTATTGAGTCTGGTCATGTTCGCGTTTTCAAAATACAGTGAAATACAACGAAATACAAAATCGCTGTTGAGTCCGGTCGTGTTCGCGTTTTCGAAATACAACAAAATACAAAATCGTTGTTGAGTAAAAAACGGCTGTATACACTGAAAATAGGCGTGAAAACGATTGTATACACTGAAAATACGCTTGGTGGGCATGAAGCTAAATTAGCAAAAACTTAGGGATTATGGTGCAGCACATTTAATTAAAAAAGGTGGGGTAGCTATGAAATGTAAATTTTGAATAATATAGCTACTAAACTTAAATATTAAAAAAGGTAGTTACTATCCATAATTAAGTCTTAGGAGTAGCTATGACAAGTTAATTTTACTACATAGTTCCTTAAGTGCATTGATACCCGTTTTGACGTCGTTATTTAACTTCTGTCCGCTTTTAAATTTTTCTTTTGTACGTGTACCTACTCTAGGACAGCATCAAATTTCGTTTCAAGTACAGAAGGCTGAAGTTAAGACATTTTGCCCCGACTTCAATCATTTTTGTCTGAAGTTCATGCGCATATGACTGAAGTTCAAGCAAAAATGGGTGAAATCAGACAAAAATGACTGAACTTGTCATATATGGCTGAAGTTTAGACAAAACTGACTAAATTCCAATCATTTTTTGTCTGAACTTCAGCTAGAAATGCATGAACTTCAGACATTCTGTTCGAAGTTTGGTTTTATCAAGTCTAATAGATATTGTATGTCTGCAGTGGATACATGTGTGAACTTTTTTTAAAAAGTGGATAGCAGGTTAAATGGCAATATCAAAATAGACCGCTCTCGAAATTCTTACCATATTTTGAGAGGAGAAAATATCGAAATAGATGTAAAAGTTTTGTGTTGATGATGATTAAACATGCCCTTTCGATATATAAATTTTTTGATAGTTAATTTTCACTTTAATTTGGAGTTGAATTTTTCAAGTTTATAAAATTGATTATAACGAGTTTTTCAAATAAGATGCATGTTCGAATACGACTCTGATATCCAAACATTATTTCGTCAAACTTCAAATTCATGTCCAAACGCCTGTGAAATGTACTTGAATAGAGTGTATGTATTACATAAGATTTATACAATTGAGTCCAAACTATTTAAAATTGAAGTGTAGTTGATTGACTGCTTGGTGAAGTAAGTGAGTATGCTTCACTCGCTGCCGGAAAATAATACTCTTTCCGTGTGTGACACTCTTTCTTTTTTAAATAGTCAGTTTAAAAAAGATTGATATTTTTCTAAATTTAGCACTTAATAATTTTATTTTAAACTTCTCATTTTATGCTTAATGAAATGATTTATAATCACACAAAAATCTATCAATTATTTCATATCACAACTTTCAAAAATCCTTATTCTTCAAACTCAGTGCCCAATCTTTGCAACTTCCATTAGAACTAAAATTATTTGAATTTGCAATTTCTCCCCAAAAATGAACCACTTGAGTGCTTTTTTTCACTTACTAATTAAATGATTAAATAATGTGGGTGAATTGCGATTAAAGCGGTGATTTTCATCGATTAAACACAAGATCCAGCAGTTTTGTGTTTTATATCTTTTTGTCCTTCTCAATTTCATTGCATCACTATTTGGAGAAACGTTTTAGCTTTCAAATTTTCGTCCTTATTTATCCCGAATAAATGAAGAACAGCGCCATGTGCATTGTGAGAAGATATTAATGAATTAGTGACCCTCCCACTTCTTCCTGCTTGGTAGTTGGTACTAAGAATTGAATGATCAAGTTGAAACATCTTTCACATACCAGGGGCTCTTTTCAATTTATATAGCATATTTCTTAAAAAAACAAATTGTTTGGCGCATCTCTATACTTGGAAATTAATTAAACAATTGCCATTAATGGCATGACCAGTTGGGGCCACTTCATGCAAAAGTCCACCTTTTTAAGAGGAGAGAAAAATATAAAAAGGACATGTGAGCTCTTACATCCTCTTTTAATTGTTGATAATGACAATTTTGGTACCTAATGTATATACTTTTAGATTATGTTATGTCGTATTTAATTAATTGTACATATTAGTTTAGGAGACGGATGAATTTCTCCATCTTCACAGACTAGATATGGTCTAGGAAGATGCAGAGAGTCATATTATGGTGGAAAATCTAGTTCTGCCCAACACCCATAGTGGTGTTTTTATATACTTGATTACATTTAGGTTTAGTAGAAGGACAAACTGATGGATTAACAAGCACCCTTTATATATGAATGGACCCCACCCATCCAACATGTTTATAAATTTTTCTTTGTTTTTAAAATTTTATCAAACACCACTATATTAAATAAAATAAATAAAGAGAGTGTCTTTTTTGAACTCGAGTATAAGAAAACTTTTGAATTATATGAAAAATGCATAGGGATTACTGTTCAAGTGTGACAACAGCAAGTGTTAGTCTAAAGAGCTTAATCCAGTAGTGAAGTCCTCTCTATAAATAGCAGCCTCCTAATTCAAAGCTCTGCACAATTCACTTCCTCTTAGCTCTTTCAAAATATTCTATTTGCTTCAGACAAATTACTGCAATGGCTGGGAAACTGAGCATTGTCTTGTTTCTTTTGGTGGTTTTTCTGATCCAAAATCAGGTGAGCCCAAATTTATTGTGTATCCCTATTTATTCGACTCGAATTATATACATATATTGTTGAAAGTATATTTAAATGAAGAGTGTGTTCAGTATGGAGGAAAACATTTTCTAAAAAATATTGTCGGGGCTCTGCTTCTTGTCTCATTTTCATACGGTTCAGGCATGCATTTTTTTTTCTTTTTCAATTTTATGGTATAATAATGCGAACTGTGTGGCCAGGTTTCAAGGGCCAAAGAAATGCTTGATGAGCAACTGCAACGACAGAGAAATAACCAAATGGTAAGATCCATCTTTTTTTGTACATTATGATTTATGGACTTTTTAGGTAATTTAATTTCCATGGCTAAATTTATATTGTAAAATGTGGTGTTTGCAGTATGGTGTTAGTCAGGGAAGCCTCCATCCTCAAGGTATAGACACTCACTTCAACTTGACATACGCTCAGCTACTAATTTTCACTTTTAACTTCTATAACTATCAGATCATCTAAAATATAATTACGGTAAATAAATGCCTATATATAATTAGGGAAACTACTTACATAGAAAATAAAGCAAATAACTTACTACTAAAGCTTAAATTACAAGTAGTGGCAGAACAAGAAATTCTAACAAAGGATAAAAGAAGTGCAAGATTACCACACATGGATTACATTTGAACGTGCAAGTTAAAACAAATTTTGAACAACATTTGCTACTACCCCCTCTTCTATAAAGGAAATTCAACAATATATATATATATATATTACTATATATAATAAGGGCTAATGTTACTTTTTTGTAGTCCTTAGTTAGAGTCTTGGTTACATTACAACTAAGGGTTGCCAACTAAAGGTTGCCTCTTCCAAATTTATCCCTATATTTGTCTTATATTGTTTCATCTATTATAGGGTGTTTTAAAAATATCTAGACACTTTAAAAAAAAAAAATCAAAACTCCCTAGACTAACTTTTTTTTTTTTTAAGGTGATTTAACATGTACTAACTGTACTAACTTCTTCATATATTTTATTTTAATCCTACTTTATTTCTTAATTACTTGAGGTGCCACACCTAATTTTGATAAATTTAGAAACTTTTAAAGTCCTCTTAAAACGCTTAAGAAATTGTGAATGATTTTCTTCATCCTTTCAATATACTTTGCATAATTTAATTAATTGTCGTCTACAAATATTAGTAAAGTGTAAAATTTTTGTTTTATTTATTTGAAATTTATCTTTGTTTATAAGTAACCTCATTAAAATCTCAACGAAAGAATAAATATAGCATATATAGTTGATGTCTTATTTTTGGAAGAAAACGTTGTAGTTCATATTAGGTGATGTTAGAAATTAAGGACTTTATGTCACATAGCTCTTTGAAGGTAAAAAAAAAAAAGGGGTCTAACGTAAGGACAAAAAAGGAAATTTTGTTCAATTTTTAAGTATTTTTATGCAATCTAAATATATGGGAAGTCTTTAGTTTTTAAGAGTTTACAGAAAATATCAAACTAATCTTTCAATAACTTAATATCACAACAAGCGGGAAAGAATTACAAATTTAACTTTTTAATCTTAGTTTTGGGCCCGTGATAGAGTTTTGCCGAAACTATCAAACTAATTTTTCTATAACTTAATGTTACAAAGAGCGGGGAATAATAAAAATAATTACAAATTTAACTTTTCATTTTAGGTTTGGGCCCGGGCTTAGCACGGGCCAAATGCCACTAGTATATATATAAGAAAGCTGATTTTATCATTTATGTACCGTATAATGTTTCTACGAAAAAGAACTCAATTAAGAGCCCATTTGGCTTAGCTTATAAGTTGCTTTTGTGGTTAAAATAAGCCCAAAAAAATAAGTTGGCCCGTTTGGCTTAGCTTAAAAAAAAGCAGTTTATAAGCTGCTTTTTTTAAGCCCATCCAAACAGGCTCTAAATCGCTTCACTGAAGGTAGCTCTGCCCTTGAACTCAATTGTAATATAGGTTACTCTATTAACTTTGTTTTTGTTGTTTACAGATTGTCAACCGAAATGCACGTATCGGTGCTCAAAGACATCATTCAAGAAGCCATGCATGCTTTACTGCCAGAAATGCTGTGCAAAGTGTCTCTGTGTTCCTGCTGGTACCTATGGCAATAAGCAAACTTGCCCTTGCTACAATAACTGGAAGACCAAGAGAGGTGGCCCCAAGTGCCCATGATCCATTACCCTACTTCTGTCAAATCTATTAGTAGTAATTAATCAACACTTGGTTCAAGTGCTGTATTATTAGCTAGTAAATGAGCAAATTATTAGGCCCCGATATTATCTCTTTTTGGCAAAAAGCCAAGAAGATTATGCTACATAGTATAGCATGACATTATGCAGTTGTTTTTATGTCACTCCATTTTATGGTAATATGTTAGTACTATATTTATTGGTGTACCTTTGTGTAAGAATTAACATGTATTTTAAGTCATTTAATCCAAGGCCAATTTGGTGTTCCTTCCAATGTGTGAATCAATGATGTTATATTATAGCAATTTTTATACTCATTGTTACAGCAACAAAATGAATGGGGAGTGACAGAAAGGCTGTAGCATAACTGAATTACAGTGAATTCTCCTGATTCATAGTCTCTGAGTGGAAAGTACAAAATTGATGTTTCATAGTCTCTGTTTCTCTTCTTCTTTTTTTCCCTTTTCGTTCGCTAAATTATAGAGGTAAGGGTCAAAAACACACTAAAACAATCACTTTTTTTTTAGTTTCATACCTAAACTATCAGAAGGTTGAGAAAACTACCTAAACTATCACTATTTAGTTTGCAAAACACACCTCAAATTATTCTTGAATGGCATGTGATCTACACTATCCATTTTATATAAAAACTGTTGCCAAGTGTTGTCCACGTGGATAAATAATGTCACAATGGCACTTACATGGAAATTAAAAAAAAAACTAATTGTTTTAAAAAACAAACTGAACAATAATAAATTTTGTAGAAAAATATCAAAAATTATAGAAAAAAAAATTTTAAAAATGGAAAAGTTTTTAAAATAAAATAAAATAAGAAAACTGATTATTTAGTTTTCAAATTTAAAAAAAAAAAAAGAAAATCAACTTTTCCATTTTTTAAATCATTTTTTTTTCTAAATTTTTTGATATTTTTTTACAAAAAATATTATTTTTTTTCATATTTTTTTTAAATCCAGATTTTTTTAAATAAAAAATGCTGATTTTTTTTTTAAAAATAATGCAGAATTATTTTTTAATTTCCATGTAGGTGCCACCATAGCATTTTTTTTTTTACGTTATTATTTTTTTTTATTAATAGTAGGACCAGGTCCAGAAGTACTATAATAGGGATAAAGAGTGACATAATAATTACCCATAATTACAACCACCAAACATTCCTTTTGCCATGATGTTCTTTCTTGTTGAGTGACAAGATCATAGACATTGTTGGCCTGCTTCTGTATGTATCTTCTCTTTCTGCTTTGTGTAGAGTAGTAGTGAAGCGGGAAGCAGAAAGAAGAGCGCTCTCCATGGCAATTTCTCTGTTTCTGCTTTGAAATGAGTGGTGAGAGGCTGTAACTGATTTCACTTAATTTTGTCATTTCCACTCCTATCCGCTTCCTTCCATTTCAAGCCACTGATTGTTTGCTGTTTTGAGCTGACGGTATAATCAGTGTTGCGTAAAGAAACTAGTTCCAAGTATCAGGTAGTCCGGGAACCACCGCTGCTGAAGTTGTTGTTTCGATTCCAGCTCGTTTGTGATGCTGAGATTGTTGTATGAACACTGAGCTTGTTGTTGCCTTTCTCCTATTCGATCTGGTATGTCCCTTCCTCTCTCTTTGCTATATTTACCTTCTCTGTATCTCTGCATTTGATTCTTGCTTGTTTTGTAATATCCATTGTTCTGTCTTCTCTATGTTTCGATTGAAAAGCTTGGCTGAGCAAATATGTATCTTCCTCTTTGTGATTTAACCCATATAAAATTGACTTTTGTCCATTCGATTGAGCACAACTTGGTGCTAATACCACGAATTGAACATCGATCAACCTTATATTAATTAAAATCCCCTTTGAGGCTTTCCTGAGTTGGATCTTGATCATATTTGGTATGCATCTGTATTCTTTTTTCTTTTTTTTCTGTTTCCTGTATCCTGATTACACTGTGTTTCGCTGCTTGTTGGTATTCCTTCAGTGTGGTTGTTCTGTGGTACCTGTTGAATTAAAAATCCTCCATTTATGTTAGATTGTGTACCTGCAACCATTAGCAAACAGTTAGTATAAACCAAATCCTTCACATTCTCCTCCTAAAGGATTTGAGTGTGAGGACCTCCTTTTCTCCCACCTTCCCCTATATTCAGTCTCCTTAATATGATCTGATTCTTAGATAGGGCAGCTGTAATTTGTCACTGTTCACCATTCTTTTACAGTGGCTCTCCATGTCATGAAAGGAATTGAATTGTATGTCCCCTGTGTCCAAAGCTAAATTAGTCAAGTGATCTGCTAATTTGTTTCCTTCCCTATAAGTATGCTCTATCACCACCACTTTTTCCTCAATTATTCTCTAAATTTCTTCCACCATATTAATGATTTGCCAAGGAATTTCCCATGTCCTTTGAATAATGTTCTTCAGCAATAGTGAATCTGTCTCTATCATTATTTGATCTCATTGATTGTCTTTTAAATACCTGAGAGCCTGTAAAATGGCCAGGGCCTCTGCCTCAGTGTTGGTGCTTTGAGGATCCTCTATTTCTCTGGCCTGTGCTTGTATCACATCTCCCCTTTCATCCCTTACACAAAAGGCCCATGAACTCCTACTCGGGTTTCCTCTTGAGGCTCCATCAGTATTGACTTTTATCCATCCAATATCTGGAGTTCTCCAAGTCACTGGTGTTACTCTTATCTTTGGAGAATATCTCTGTAATGACTCCACAATCACACTCCAATTATATGGTGCATATCTAAAAAAATTCCTTCTCACCTTCATGAATTGAATCAAAGTATGCATCACCTGGTAAATGAGTTTTGTGATTGACACCTTCCCTTCATGTCTCATAGTGTTTCTCCTCTTCCAAAGTTCCCAAATAATAATAGCAGGGATAGCTTGGTTGATGCATTTGACATGTAGTCTACTAGGCATATCCCACCATCTGTTAATTATTTGGGTAACTTGCAAATTCTCAATATTTATTCCCACTGGTCCACAAAAATACTTCCAGATGGCCTGAGCTGTTGGTGAGTGTAAAAAGACTGGGAGGTATCTTCCACTTCTGGATGTTGACAACAATAGCATCTGGAAGGGAATTGGTGTCCCCATTTCTTCAACTTATCATCCAGTGGTAGCTTGAACTTCCAAAATCTCCACATAAAAAAAGATATCTTTATTGGTAGTCCTTTAATCCACATCTGCTTATACAAATTACTGGGATCCTTTCTCTGTCTGAGCAATTGAAATGCAGACCCAACTGTGAATTTCCCCCTCGAATCTAACTTCCAGAAAGCCTTATCTGCTTGGCCATTTTCATTTGGTGGATTAATGTGCTGCACAATATGGTCTGCTAGATCCTCAGGAAGGATTCTTCTTAGCAACTGTTCATCCCATTGCCCCACTTCTGCAATTTCTTTTACAAGGATGATTGTGAGATCACACTCAAAATCTGGTGGAGTAATATGGTATAGGGATCCCAGTCCTATCCAATTATCAAACCAAAAATAAGAATTACCTTGTTGAAGCTTCCACCATATCTCATGTTCCATCTCATCTCTGTGTTTAATTATCTTCTTCCACACATAAGTACCTGACCCGCTAGGGGCTATCACAGCATGAAACTTCTTTAAGTACTTATTACTCATGAAAGTTCTCCATAAGGATTGTTTAGTTCTCATGTTCCACCACAGTTTAGCAAAGAGGGCTTTAGATATATCTTGCAGGCTTCTGAACCCCATGTCACCTTCTTCTTGTGGATGACATAAGGTTGTCCAAGTTGCCAGTGCTTACTTGAGTTTCCCACAGAGTTGCTTCAAAAGAACTTAGCAAACAATCTATGAATCTGAGCAAGTACACCACTAGGGGGGTCACAAGCGGATAGTAGGTGTATAGGCATGCTCTGTAAAACATGTTTAATCAATGTTGTCCTTCCTCCAATAGATAGCAACTTACCAGTCCATGGGCTCAGTCTATTCTGAATCTTTTCTATTATCTCCTTGTAGTGAATGTTCATTCTTCTCCATAGTAAATTGGTACACCCAAATATGTGAATGGAAAATCCTTTTCAGGAATCTGAGTGACAAAAAATACCAACTCCTTAATGTTATGAGATGTCAAATTATGCATATAAACAACACTTTTCTGCTTGTTGATCTTCTGACCACTCACCTTTTCATAATTACTCAAAGTCTTCATCACTAATCTCACAGACTGTTCATTAGCAGAGGTGAAAATGATAGTATCATCTGCATATGCCAAATGATTGACATATGGACTCCATTTTGGCATCCCATATTCCTTGTAATCAGCCTCAGTATGCAATGCATTCAGAGCCCTAGACAAACATTCTGCAGCCAAAATGAATAAAGTAGGGGACAGTGGATCTCCTTGCTTTACTCCTCTAGATGATTTGAAAAAACCATGAGGTTGCCCATTAATCAGAATGGAATACCAATTATTTGAGATAACTCTAAACACCAGATCAATAGTAAATTCACCAAACCCCATTCTCCTCAGGACTTTAGTTAGAAATAACCATGATACCCTGTCATAAGCCTTTGCCATATGAAGCTTAATGACAACATTTGCAGGCTTTCCTCTAATCCTAATATCATGTACAATTTCCTGAGCCAACAAAATGTTTTCTACAATACTCCTACCTTTAACAAATCCTGATTGCTGAGGTGAAATGATCTCAGGCAGCAGATATATCAACCTTTCATGAATGATTCTTGAGATAACTTTGCTAGTGATGTTACTCAAGCTGATTGGCCTCATATCAGAAAATGTATTAATTTCTTTCTTCTTTGGTATCAATACCAAATTGGTACAAGTTACATACCTTGGGAGTTCATGCCCACAGAAGAAAGATCTCACCATGTTCACCAAGTCATTTGCAATAATTTCCCAACAAGCTTGGAAAAATCTTCTTGTGAAACCATCAGGACCCCCTGCACTGTCTCCATTTAAACCAAAAACTGCTCTTTTCACCTCTGCTTCATCTGGCATTTCATAGAGCTGTTGATTTTGTTCTTCTGTAACCATTTTAGGAATCTTATCAAGCATAGATAAATCTGTAGGGATATTTTCCTCTTTGAATTGGTTTGAGAAAAATCTGATTGCTTCCTGCGCAATCTCCTCTTCAGTGTCCAGCCATGTACCTGTATGATCTTGAATTCTCTGTAACTGTAGCTTTCTTCTCTTTCCATTGACATGAGCATGAAAGAATTTTGTGTTCCTATCTCCATCCTGAAACCACTGCATCCCTGCTTTTTGTCTCCAAAATTTTTCTTCAATAGCATAAAACCTGATTAGATCAGCTTATACCCTTTGTAGCCTTTCCCTGTTAAGCCCTGTAGGATTCTGTTCAAATTCCTGCTCATGCACCTGCACCACTTCCTCCAGAGTTGCAATTTTCTTGAAGATATCACCATAAGTTTCCCTACTCCACTTAGAAAGAGCTTTTCCCACCTTTTTTTAACTTATTATGAAAGTTAAAGAAGGGGTCTGAGCCATAAGATTCCACCCAATTTTCTTTGACTACATCTAGAAAAGATTCATGCTCCACCCAAAAATTAAGAAACCTGAAAGATTTTGTAATTGGTCTACTGTCTGCTCTCATATTTACCAGCAAAAGAGAGTGGTCAGAACCTTGTTTAATGAGATGTTCTACCTCCAAATTAGGAAAACAATTCTGCAGAGCCTGATTTCCCAAGCATCTGTCCAATCTTTTAAATATACAAGCCTCATCAGATCTCCCATTCCACCATGTGAACATACTTCCAGTAAAACCAAGATCCATCAGTTGGCAAATGTCTATACATTGTCTAAAATCCTCTGTTTCTGCAAACTGTACAGGAAGACCCCCAAATTTCTCAATGTCATCTGTAATGACATTAAAATCCCCACCCACAAGCCATGGGATGGTGATGTGTGAAGACATGTCATATAGATCCTCCCATAGAGTTATTCTCCCACTTCTATCAGTACTCGCATAAACAACTGTAAGCACCAACTCTTGCCCATCACCCAAATGAGTGAATCTACAAGATAACAGTTGTTCTGTATCTCTCATTATTTCTACTTGAATTTCTGCATCCACAAAAATCCAAATCTTCCCATTCATATTATGCCATGCTGTCCCCATATTTAGCCACAATTTATACATGTCAATATGTCTAACATGCTGGAAAGGCTCCAGTAAGGCAACATAATTAAAAAGTTTCTGTCTATGCAATAGTACTACCCTCTCAAAGGCCTATTGAGTGTTTACAGACCTTATATTCCATATTAATGAGCTATTCATTGAGAAACTCCTTTAGAATAGGCCTTCCTTGTTTGTACTCCTCCCACTGTCTTGGGAGGAACACTTTTATCCCTTGCCTTGTGACCCTTTTTAGTTTTTGTCAAGTGTTGAGGGGAAATATCTCCTTTATTGTTGCCCTCCATTAAATCAGAACTAATAGTTTCACCTGATTCCTCCTCTCCAATATCTATTTTATTCTGATTCACTTCTTCTTGTGCTGTATTTTCATGATTTTTTTCTACCAGTTGAGACTTATTATTCCCTGAACTTGCCTGAATTTCTTTGTCTGTATCTTTGTTGTTTTGATCTCTCTGATCCCTTGCTTGTGTTGCCCTTTCATTATTTGGTGTCTTGGCTTCATTATTTTGTTCCTTATTTGCAGATGATGTTGTATCTCCTTCACCCATATTATTCATTTGATTCCACTTGCTGATATGAGCTTGAATTAACACTGTCTTGTACTTCTATGGGTTGAAGTACGTCTTGGCCTTCAGGAATCTGTTTGTTATCATCTTCTTTTTTGTTATCATTTTCCACGATATCTGTAATTGTTCTTTCTGAATCTTGTATGGCTATCTCCTCTGACTGATTATCCCCTACCCCTTTCTCCTTCTTATTATCTTGCTCTTGTCTGCTATCTATCTTTCCCTGCTCCTTCATAGCTTTGTTATTTTCTATTTGTTTCCCAAAGGCAGCATCCACCCGTGGCCTAGTTGTCTCTTTAGCAGGATTGCTACTATGTGTGCTTCCTTCTTGTGTTTCATTTTGATTTTCTTGTTCCTCCTCCAAGTTCACCAAAGTGTTAAATTTATTGCATGTAGCAGTGACTGTTGTCTCTTTCTGTTTGCTATGATTTGCACTTCCCTTCTCAGCATTAAAGTTTCTGTTGTCTTTGATGGGATTCCAATTTCCCGAATTTCCTAACACTCTTCCACCTGCCAACACTCTAGCAGAATAATTGTACAAATTTTTGTATCTTGTATAATTGTATTTCCCATAATTCTTTTTCTCTTCATATCCTTGTTGGTTTCCCTCCTTTTGCTTTTGTTTGCCTTTGTCATTAGCCTGTTTTTTATTTTGTTGCTCCTCTGCTTGTAATCTCTTGGCCTTTTTTGCTTCAGTTTCTTTATCCTCTTGGAGATCTTTATTGCTTTCCTTACTATTGTGCACTTCATCAGAGCTTTTCTGAAGTTTTGTGTTGTCATTCTCCTTTGGCATTTCCTCCCTTTCATTGTCATGCTGAGCAAGCTCTGGATTTATAATTCTACAATCATACTCATCATGTCCCTGTAATTTACATTCCTTGCAATACTTAGAAAGGTAATCATAATGAATCTGAACATTAATAGTCCTTATTGCTCCTGTTTTTTCATTTTCAATATCCATCCTCACTGTTTTGGGTAAATCCGCTAACAAATCTACTAAAACCTTGACCCTAGCACAACTAGGTCTAGTCTTGTTGATCGTAGCCATATTCAATTGTATAGGTGTTGACACCCAATTTTGTCCCGCCTCTCCTCCGAAATACCTAGTTACGCTTCTAATATTTCGAAAAAAATTAAAATATATATATTTATATTTTACTATAATTATTAGCCTCTTATTAATACCCACGTTTCATTATTCTATTACAGTTACTATTATTATTATTATTATTATTATTACTATTACTATTATTATTATTATTATTATTATTATTATTATAATTCACAATTTTTTCGGCATTTTACCAGCTTATGCACACACATCGCATTTATCTTTGCATAATTAAATAATAGCGTTTATTTACTGTGAATTTTTGAAATACTATTGCACGGCTATTACAACGCCATTTTTTATCTAAACACTAATAATTGCATATTTCATATTGAGCAATATTTTAACACAAGTTATTTAAATAGGTCTTTTATTTAAATGTAGTAACCCAATCAACCCATACTATTTTCGGACCAATTCATAAAATCAGCCCACATTTTAACCCATCTTAATGCCCAATCCACATTTAAATGCCAGCCCAATATTTTAAAAACGGACCAGCCCATTACCTAAACACTACCCGACCCGACCCGGTCCAGCCCATCCCCTATTTTTCCTTAACCCTAAATCCCTAACCCCCCTTCATTTTTTCCGCTGCTTCTGTCTCTCCCTTTCCCCTCCTCTCTTCTCCTTCAATTCCTTTTCCTCCATCTTCTCCGCTCCCCCCACTCGTTCCTGTCCCCCCCCCCCCCCCCACGCTCCTCTGTCACCCACTCATCCCTGTCCCCCGCTCCTCTCTCTCATACGCTCCTTTTTTTTTTTTTTTCTTAAATCAAATGAAACCCTATAAATCTGTGGCGAATAGAATTGCAAAAAGGGGATTTTTTGGGGGGAAGGTGAAACCCCCCTCAAGAAAGAAAAGATTTTCGGATGGTAAACGCCCCCCCCCTAAGAATCAAAGCTTTAGAAATGGAGAAATCCCCTGAAAATAGAGCTCTCTGAGTCATCCGAAATCCCCCTAAAAATAACAAATTTGCAGTGGTTGTGCTAATTTGAAAACATCGAGTCCAAAATATTAGAATATTTGTTTCCTGTTTTTTTGTCTTCTTTGTTTGTTGTTGTGAATTCGAGCATCGCAAACTCTGGCTCAATAGTCTTCGAGGTAGATATCGAAACCTTCGCCTCATTTCGCTGCACCCGAAGAAGGTAATTTCCCCTTCCCCTTTTATTTTCTGTCTTATCTGTTTTTTAATCGCTATGTAGTTTTAGAACAGGCTGATTAGTTAGATTAGTTTGGTTCAACGGATAGTTTGTTTGTATGTTGATGTTAATTCGGGCTTAATTAGTTTGTATGATGGTTTAATTATCGAGTTTGGCCCTGTTTATGCAATTACATATGCTATGTGTGATAACTTGGATTTAGTTAATTCAAATGCATGAGTTAATCGTGCTAGTTGGTTTAAGTCGCATATCGTTACATAAATCTGGACAATTAGTTTGCAGGATATTTGAGCTTGTTTAAGTGTTTGTTGTTAGGTTAGGCATGATTAGTGGTTAAATTTGTGATTGATTTCTGTTTGCTTCTGATTATAACACAAGTTTGTTTAATGCAATCCAATAATGACATAGTAATATGGAGGGCTGAAATTGTAACAGAGAGAAAGCATATCCAGTTTGTACTATGATAAGGGCGATGGTTTGTGGACAAGATAAATAAATCTGGTCTAAAATTAGCATAAGGTAAAATTGATGTGTTGTTCGGAGCTATTAACATCATCAGTTTCAGTTTCTTGGGCTTGGTATATATTGTCTTAAGGAGGTTAGATGTTGTTTCAGATTTAAACAATCTAAAGATGTCTTTTGAACATACTTGACCACCTGGCAGCCTTGATACATAGACATTGATCCCTATTTCTCCCCACCTCAACTCCCTATTCCTGTCGATGTGCAAATTGTTCATTTTTCACACCATCAGTCTAAAAACAGATCTGTCCTATTCCCTTGTTATTTTGGTTTTAGTTCCTATATAATAATAAGTAGTTTGTTCTGTGTTTAGCTATTTAGTTTGCCTTGCTTAGTGTTGAAATTGGTAAGAAACTTGTATTCAGTTATTTAGTTTATTTTTGCTTGGTATGGCAGTTTGGTAAGAAGCCGTATTTAGCCATCTAGTTCGTTTGCTTAGTATCGTAGTTGGTGTGACATCATGTTTAGTCATTAAGTCTATTCTGCTTAGTGTTGTAATTAGTATGAAATTTACATCCAAAGTGTCCTAATTTGTTTGCTCAATTTGAAACTGTAATCATAATTGAAGTAGAAAGATCCTTCTGTTTGCTTGGTATTTGAATCATCTAGCCAGCTTAAGTTAGCTTAATCCAGTGAAGCCTTGTATGATAAGTGATTTTATAATTAAACATGACTGTAAAACACTTGTGTTTCCTGGGAATCTGAATCTATATGAATCTGTCATGTTTGAAAGTGTTCTGTTCATTGCATTCATTGCTATTCACTTACTAATCCTGCTGAGTTTAATCTGCTTAAGCTCACTTATGAACATTGTGTGAATCATATGAGTATACATCCTTAGGAGATATTCGTTTAAAATCTGTATGAATTGTGAATCTGTTGCATCTGGTTTATATGTGGGAATCATGCTAGAAGTATTTATGGGTTCATTCTAGGTTTTCATTCCTAGTTAACTTGGTTAATGATCAGTTAAACATGTATAGTCACTTATTGCTTTTCTAATTGTTTATGTTTGTTTAATTGAGTCCAACTTAAACCAATATAAACCTGTCTAGGTCATTCAGGTTTATTAAAAGCTTGTTTTGGATGATTTCAGCCTAGCCAGTTGTTATATCCCGCATTTTTTTACGTCGGATTATTTGTAAGCTGAGGTGGGGCCCACACATCGAGATTTTTTTTGGACATCTGAAAAGTCATATGAATCACATATGTGAAGTTAAACACAACTCAAGAAGGACCCTTGGGCCAAATCAAAGTGGAAGTCCTCCAAACGAATATTTTTAAGAAAACGTTTTCGGGTGATCTGACTTTTAGGGGCAAAAACGGTATTATAAGTTTGGAATTTGGAAAAATACCAAGAAATAGAAGTTGTAGCTAATTGAATTAGCTTTCCAACCATAGGTCGTGGGTTCTCAGGTGACGTCGGTGCAAGGAGATATGGACGTTTTAAGGTCGAAAGGTCAGTGGGCTAGGCCCAACTCGGGATCAACCGAGTTGGCCCAAAAAAAATAAAAATGAATTAAGGCCCAAAGAGAGAAGGGTGGCCGGCCAAGCCTAAGGCCCAAACCATGATTCTAATATTTCCCATGTGCTAAAATGAATATAAGGGTCATTTATCCATTAGAAAGTTCTTGAAACATAGAAGAGAAAAACAAAGCAACAAGAAGAGCAAATTAGAAGGCCATACATGGCCATGACCCAAGAAAATTCACCCCTTAAAATCTTCTCCCAAAAATTATTTTCTTGTGGTATTCCTACTAATTCAAGGGTCCTTTACAACTTGGTGTAATTATTTTGGAAGAAAGAGCACTTGTTTCTTCAAGTTGACAACTTGGTCAAGTGAAAAAGATTGTTGAAAAAGGTAAGAATTAATCCCTTTTTATTATGTTATGAAGGTTGGTTTATGTTGTAGTATGTAGAAATGAGTAGAATTTATGGAAATATGGAAGTTTACAAAGTGGGTGTGCAAATATGTAAGTGGACATATATGTATATTGTTGTATAAATAGTATGAGTTGAATTTTATGTTGTATTCTAGTTGTGGTTATGGTGAAATTTATATTGGAAATGGAAGAAAATGGTTCAAGTTGGCATGGAAAATTATTGGAAATAGTTATAGGAAATTATGTGATTTTAATGAAGTTTTTATGTAATTATAGAAGTGGAGTTTTAAATGTGAATTATTATGTTAGTTGGTGAATTTGGAAGGATAATAGTTCATATTGGCATGAAAGATTGGTTGTTAAGTGGTTATGAGAAGTTTTGTGATTTTATGGTAGATTTATGTAATTATGAAAATGAAATTATTAAGGTGCAAATTATGATTATGGTTGATGAAATTGGAAGATGGAAATATGTTATGAATATGTAGATTGAAGATTAGAAGTTTTGGATGGATTATGGTTTTGGTGGAAAGTTTGTATATTTTGTATATCTTGTGAATATTTGGTAGAAACGATATGAAATGCTTCCGAAATATATTGTAATGATCTTGATTAGTAATGAATGTAAAAACATTGAGATTGGTTTGGAAATGTGAAGTTGGAATGAAAGCTATTGCATTATGTTGGAAAGAAGACTAGTTGTGTTATATTGTGTTTTGTAGTCATGGTTGTTGTCATTGTGTTGATAGTTTGGCCGGGTTGAATTCCCGGATTGTTGTTGATTAAAAATTGGCTAAGTTGAATTTTGGGGATGGTGTATTTATAGGGGAGATGCTGCCCAAATTTTTGTAGACAAGTATTGGTTAAGATTGAAATCTTAAAGCCTTATAATTAACATTTGGTAATTGTGACCAAATTGTAGATTTTGGCGAACTTGAAACTTGATTTTGGAGACGTGTATGAAGCGGAAAAGGTATGTAAGGCTTCACCCTTCCTTCTATGGCATGTCTTAAACGTAATAAGTTGGGTACGAGCCTCGGGGACAACTCTATTTCCCGGAATCCGCACTTAAAGTTTCCCCTTTTTCATTCAGTAGAATTGAATTAGAAATTGTGTAAAATATTGGAGAAACTTCCTAAACATCTAGAACTGGCATAAATATGACCCGACTACCTTAAAACCCTCACAAGTGACGTCATGAAATATAATGTACGTAAATTTGGTACGCCGCCTCATTTGACCCGAGGTGGGCCCATTGTTCCCGGATTTTCCCTATTGCTCCGTTTGACTTATTTTGGGAGTAGAATCCAAAGGAAACTTTTGATCCTCGTTCCGATTATCAAACGATAAGTACTGTACCATTCTAATGGAAATATGTATATGTATATAAAATATGTATATGTATATAAGATATGTAAAAGTATATAAGACATGTATATGTATATAAGATATATATATATTTATAAAATATGTACATGATATACGTATATGTATACGATGAAAGATCCAGAGCGCTATAGACGCTGATATATGTATATGATACACGTATATGTATATGATAAAAGATCCAGAGCGCTATAGTCGCTGATATACGTACATGATACCAGTATATGTATATGATAAAAGATTCAGAGCGCTATAGACGCTGATATATGTACATGATGTATGCATATGTATACGGGGAAGATGGGAATAAGGACAGAGCGTTATACACGCATATCCACCTGATCAGTTGGCATTACATGACATGATATCGTCCCGGACGCGGGATGTGTATTTATGGCTAAATGGATCGGCTGTCGACGCCTCGGCAATATGACATGTTCTATTTTTATATATATATGAACAAGAAAAGATTTTCAACGGAAAGCTAAGCTATGATATGATACGCTATGCCATGATATGATACGCTACGACAAGCTATGCTATGATATGATAAGCTATGCTATGATATGACAAGTTACGCTATGGCATGATACACTATGACACACTATACTATGACATTGACATGATATAACACGATACGACATGCTGTAGTAAGACATGACATTACACGATATAATATGCCATGATAAGACACGATAGGATACGACCTGATATGCCACGATAGGATACGACCTGATATGCCACGATAGGATACGATAGGGCACGATAGGACACGATACGACAAGATACGACATAATATAAGTTCTATTTTCTACGTTCATGGAGGGGAAACGTTTTTAAAAGGGAAAGACAAGCCATGCATGATAGCCGCCCAAAAAGGGGGCCTTCCTATGTACAGGTTACTTTCTTGCCTCGTTATATGTCATGTGACTCCATGATATTATTAATCGCACTCTATGTTATTGCTTGCATTGTCTTCCATGCCTTACATACTCGGTACACTATTCGTACTGACGTCCCTTCTTGTGGACGCTGCGTTTCATGCCGCGCAGGTCAGCAGACAGGTGGACGTGATCCTTAGAAGCTCTACCAGCCGCACTTGACAGCGCTCCCGTTGTTCCGGAGCCTCACTCCAGCGGTACTATTTTATGCATATACATTCGGGCTTGGTAGCACCCCGTCCCTTTCTATGTATAAGTGTACTATGTCTAGAGGCTCGTAGACAGATACGTACAGTCAGTCAGGTACAGATATATGTATAGTGTTTTGGCATGTTAATATTGTTGTACAAGGTAATAACGGAGTTTATTAGTTTATGTTCAAGGAAAAAAAATGGCTCGGTTTACACGGCTTGCTAAGAGGTACAGGTAATACGATAGATAAGGGGTGCTCGGTACAAGTATCGGGTACTCGTCACGGCCCCTAGTCGGGTCGTGACACCAATATCAATGGTCTGTGTTGTTAATTCACTATCGGGTTTAGTATCTGAAGATCTCGGAATATGTTTCTGTAAAGGGATACAAGTATTTAAACTCAGTTCTGTCCCTTTTGTCTGAATTCTATATTTTAAAGAAGGAAGTTCCAATTTGTTGAGGTTGTTGTCTTCATACCATGATTTTTGTCACTCCCCTGATTTGAATGAAACTTACTTGCCATGGTTTTCATGCATGATGTTGCCTTCCTGTGTTTGTATGAAATCAGTTAACTACTCCAATTCCTAAAGAAGGTCGCTGCTTGTAGTTTTTATGCTAACAGGTGGTTTAAACATAGACTCTGTCCATATCTCGCTAATTTCCACTCTTTGGTTAAATAAGAGTTGATGTTATACCTATAAGTTTCGATTCTGTGGAATAAGGTTATGTTAGCTTTGCCTATTATCTAAATATGAGTCAGTATATTACCATGCTATTTGATAAATCTTAAATGTGTTTGATGTGGGAGCCTGCCAAGCATATGGATGTAGTGAAGTTTCATGTATTTGTTTATCTTGTTGACTGTTGGTTCGTGTATATTAGAATTCATTGCATTCTAATCTGAAAAATACTAAGCATATCCAATAATGGTAGAATTATCTCAAATACCTTGGTCTATGTCCTATGTTGTTTTGTGTTTCTGTTGAAGTATCCCCATGACATATTTGTTCCTATATTCTCGAATGAAGCACTCTATTGGTTGAATTAGGACTGAACATAACTGGGCCTGAAATCTGTCCCTTAAAATTGAGAAGGACAGTTTTCCTTTTTGTTTCCAAAATTAAATCGAGTGCAGTCTAGTTTAGGTATGAAGTTTGTTGTTCGACACTATACTGGAGCTTAAAATCAGTCATAGGATTTTTGAAATGAGATAGTGTATGGTCATTAAACAGTGTTTCTTTAATGCATAGTTGAATTCATGCGTTTAAATTTCAAAATTTCCTTTTTTCTTTCATTCGTTAATGATTGATAAGTATCCTACTCAAGTGTTTCTGAGAGGCTCGTTTGAGTTTTATATTTTGTATGTTTAATACAGTTCATTGACCGCTTACTAACCCTTTTCCTTTCATTTTTTTGCATGACCATCGCATACGAGTCCGAGGGACTTGTCTCCTTTTCCGCATTCGGTGTTGGGTCAAGGCCCAACATTACCTCCTCTCGGGTCAATCTATACCTACAGCAGATTAAAATATTCTGGGCTAAGCCCAACAGCAGCAACGGACCCGCAGCAACATATAAAAGAAATCTGCTGGGCCGAAGCCCAACAGTAAACAGTTTCCAGCAGTCCCAAAACGGGCTGGACCCATTTGACATTATTTGCTCCTTTATTTTATTTTCTGCATTTAATTCATATTATGCAACTGACTCTTTGTTTGTTTTGTTTGTTAACTTAGATGAACCTTAATGAGTTAGTAGGTTTAGTTTTAGTAATGGGTGGTTAGTTTAAGGAAGACCAACAATTAATTCCATAAGTTATTCTCTTCTTTTTACGTTTTATTTTGGAATAATTAATTTGCAAAATGGCATGATTTTATATTTCGAGTTAAGAGAATCGTATTTTATTCTTACTATCCTAGAAATTTCAAAACATCATTAATAT
Source organism: Lycium barbarum (assembly GCF_019175385.1). NCBI lineage: Eukaryota > Viridiplantae > Streptophyta > Magnoliopsida > Solanales > Solanaceae > Lycium > Lycium barbarum. The sequence goes on along the minus strand of NC_083348.1, from coordinate 100,756,642 downwards.
GCAAACATAAATTCAAACACATTTTTTAAACTCTTCAAATTTTTTAGTCAATCACGCATATTCTTCATTAAGCATAGTTGATAAAGATAATAAAAAATGGATAAAGGAAATCTATTAGCTATTTTGTATTTTTTATTCACACTTCTAAAACTCAAAGTCAATTAATACCTCATTGCTTAATTTTTTATTAAAACATTGCATAAATCTGCATCTTCTTCTACTTATATGTAAGTTATCATACTTTGTAAACTTCATTTTTATTATGCTACTTTCTTTAAATCTATTAACAACTATTATAAATTTTATTCAAATAGTATTTTAAGATTTTCTTTTATACAAAGTATTAGTCTTATTTTAATAACCTTCTTATTTAAGCCTTAGCAATATGTATAAGTTTTATTTTAAGCAGTTCATATTTTTTCTTTTGAAACATTAGTAGCATTACAAGCCCACTTCTTAAAATTTAAATGTTACATCTTTAACTTCAATTAATTAACCTAAGTTTGGTCGGATAACCGTAAGTTAACGGATTCTAAAGGATGCCTAACCCCTTCCCTTTAGGATAATATAGAGCCCTTACCTAGAATCACACTGGTTAAGCAGACTATTAATTGAGGTTTAGTTTTAACTTTACCTTAGTTAACATTTAGATGTCCTAGTTCATCGTTAAATTAATTAGGTGGCGACTCCTTAAATAAAAAATAAATAGGAATCACCAAAACGTCATACTCCTAAATTTAACTTCCGGGTTAAAATGGGGTGTGACAATAGGAATACCCACTGCAGATGCAATTGAAAAAAGAGTTTCCTTCACAAAGTATGTAGGCAATAAATTTGGGAAGTAAATCTGTGCCATTGTCTTTGATGTTTCTTCATCAACCTTGAAATTCGAATCATAGATCAATGGTCTCATTTGGTACGAGTATCCCTCTCTATCTTGAATGTAGTATACAGGCTTTGATGTGAAATTCACAAAGTCTTCAAAAAGACTTAATCTGATAAGCACATGGCGGTTTCTTAGAAAACCTGTTCTACACTCACCTTTTATTCCACATTGTGCAGGGATTATCAAATGAAGTTGTTCAATATCTGGCTGGCCATATGAGAACTTCCCTACCACAGCATACTGAATAATTTCAATGACATTCATCTGATCAACTTCTGCTTCAGTGTATTTAATGTATGGCACCCCATGTAGGAAAGTTACTGGTTTCATTGGAATTTGGGGCAATGATTGTATCTGACTATGTAATGAATCATTCAAGGTTTTTGGTTTGAACAGATCTGAATATTGTAATGGATTAGGATTGATTTTTGGAACAGTCGTAGTTAGTGAGGGTTGGCCAGCCTCCATCGTGGACTGGCCACCGGCCATCACTTATTCCACAATCAAATCTTCCCTTTGACTACACAAATCCTTCCTTTTCTCTTAAGGGATGCAGATGAAAAAAAAAAAAAAAGGAAGTTGCATAAAGGCAGTTCAGTTAAGTAACTTACTTGACATTTAAGCTGGATGTTTGTAAATTGCCATATTAGAGACCCAAATTGCCTGGACTTGAGAAATTTGATGAAATGATGATGTTGGGTTTCATATGGCGCTTTCTTTATCTCTCTGTCCTCGATCGGAGATCAAGCCACCAGCTGGGATATTCGTGGATCGACAACCGGAGAAGATGATCGGATTTGGATCTAGTTTTTTCTGTTCATTTTTCACTGTTCACTCTTGTCTAAGACACTCAAATAGAACTACTCAATATCCTTACTAATCGTAAAATGTCGGAATATATCCACCATAGCATTCTTATGCCATGTGGATAATTCTTTTTTAGAAAATTTCAGCTTCACTTGCCTTTTGGAAAGTGAGTTCACACATTTAGTTCAGGTGTATTTTGCAAACTAGATAGTGATAGTTTAGGTAGTTTTCTCAACAATCTTCTTATAGTTTATGTATGAAACTAAAAAAAAAGTGATAGTTGAGGTGTGTTTTTGACCCTTATCTCTTATACTATAAGAATTATTCACTTTTTTATTATTCACCTTTTCATCAAGAGAAAAGATCTTTTCTATTGGTTGGAAGGAAATAAAACCAAATTGGTTGTCACTTAACTCGTTATACTATTCCGGAAGAAATCCAAACACGACAGTCATCACTCTTGTACTCGTATTTTCTATAACTGAGAGACCTGGCCTGTCCAGATGACAAAGTTCTACAGGATTTTTTTCTCCTAGAGGTGTCAACTTTGAGGTAGTGGGAAAAACACGTAATTAGACAATACTATAATTATATTTAGCAGGTAAATGCTACGTATTAAACATTACATGGCAAGTTAAGTGTTTTATAGTAAATCAAATTGCTATGTTTAAGGAAACTTAGACGTGAATAACACCAATCCCTATTTTTTTGTTCATAGTTGTTACCGATTCTTACTTCACTTCCTCCATATTCTGAAATATTTTTTCCCATAATGTTTTTCCTTACCTTTTTTACTTCCTCCATATTTTCATCTTCAATCACAGTTTTCATTCAACACGTTGGGGAATAACAGTACAATAACTTTAGTGTTAATTTTATTATATGTAGTATAATAAAAAATTTATACTGAAATAATATTCGTATAATTTATTACACCTTTTATAATAAATTAGATATAACTCATGTAATTTGATTATGCAATATATAAAAATTTATAACCTCGTATAATTTTAATTATATGTTTGTATAATAAATTATATTCTATATATTGAAGGTATTATTTTATCCTGTATATGTGGATGATCATTGTGGTTGGATTCTAAAGTCATCAAGCCTTGATACATTAAATATATTTAGTCTAGCGTAAATCCTCTGTAACTTGAAGCAATTAAGAAAGAAAAATGGAAATGAATGGATAGATGATCAATCTCAGATGGAGAATGTATAGGTTGAAAAAGAGATGGAAGTGACAATAATATAGATGTTGGGTTAAAGAAGAGAGACAATGATAATAAAAAGGGTTTATCCATTAAAGAAGAAGGATAAATGATACTCCCTAATTTAGGGGGATTTTTTTTCCTTATAATATTTAATCAATTTGTATAAATATAATAAATAAGTTCTTTTTGATGAATTTGAAAAGTTCTGTTTTTTACGTGCTAAATTATAATACAGTGACCTATAGTGTAATTTTCTCAATTAAATATTATCAAAATCATATTTTTGCTCAACTTCAAAATTATCTCAGTATTCAAATGTTAAAGTTCATCCTTGAGAAAAGTACTGTAGTTTTCACATACATATGGCAAAATACACTTAACACCACCAAAGGATGTGGTGGGATGAATAAGATTTCCGCACCCTTAATTACAAATGTCGCATTCGAATCTTGAGAATGGAGAAACTCCTAATATGGAGTTGTACCCCATGTAGTCTTATGCACGGGAATCTTAATTAATCAGCCAGTGGTTATCGAATACTAGATGGTTATACAAAGAAAAACATGACTTCAATCATGCCACACAAAATAGCTTATACGCCTTTTGGACTGGTTACAGATCACTGCATTACAAGCACATCTACTCATTATCTCTTATCTTTTCCGGGTCAATATCTCTATATACAGTTCTAAATCAGCAGGTGTCAGGTTCTTGGTACTCCCCAGAAGGTGCAAGAGCTGGATTACTTTCCCCTTCTCCAGCATTTTCATTTCTTACCAACCGCCCTACCCCAAAACCCCAGGACAAAGAAAGAAAGAAACCACCATCGCTTTTCTATTTTTCTTCTCTTCAAATAGCAATCTTTCATGGAATTATACCGCCTATAATATCAAGATTGGTGTTTCAGCCAAGCATAAAACATCACAGATGTGGACCCCCCCCCCCCCCCCCCCCCCCCGCTTTTCTTCCGCAGACGTCTTCCTGTCTGGGATTTTTGAAAGATAAGATCTCGAATCAAGCTTTAAATGCCATTCAATTACATTACATGATCCATCAGCAAACTGAAGTCGAGCTACCCCATGCCACAACATGTGTCGAACATTTGGAATCTCATCCATTCAATAACCAAGACGATCATTCAGTGAGGTGCGTCCATCACCTGATTGTCCTGGTAAAAGTGTCACAAAAATTAAGCAAAATTGTCAACAAAAAAAAAAAAAGTTGAACATCCATTAGTAAGCAACTAAGCTTAAGCATGAACCAAAAAGGTGGACTTACCTTCAGGAGGAACCCAAGAATCATAGTCCTTCTCAATCTTCAGAAATGGTGGTCTCTCTGGACCAAGAACCTTCTTCTTCTTTTTCTTTTCCTTCGTGGTTTGACTTTCATGGGATACATCGTGTCCGCTATATTCCACTTCATCATCAGTAGAATGGTGTCTTTGAGAATGTCTCAACAACAGAGCCACCGCATCTTCCGCTTTCATATCAGCTCCAGAGGATTGTTGAGAATCTTTGAGTTCAGTGACATCAGACTTCTCAACTTGCTTGCGCTTCCTTATTATTAATCCAGGAGCTGCACTTTCAATTCCTGATTCGGCAGTCAACTGTGTAACATCTGGTTTTACCAAAACTTTATTCCTGTCTTTATAATCGACAAATTGATAATTTTCTTGAAGTTCTGCCTGTCGTTCAATAACTGTCTCTTGTTTTTGCTTTTCCTCTACAGCACCAAGCCATTGGGGCTTACTAACAGTGTACACAACATTTTTACCATCAGCTGCATCAGTGCCAATCTCCTTTGTTTCTTGACTGGATGTAGAGATTGCATCAACAGTGTCCTGTTTCTCTACCATGTCCTTAGGTTCTGCTCTGTCTTTTTTCTTCTTCTCAGGTGGAGGCTGCTGATGGGCATCAGTTGTGACAGTTTTGGTCAAACTGGTCTTTGGTTCTTGTACTTTCAGCTCCCTCTTTTTCGCAGCCTCACCAGTAGGATCAGCAATCTTTAGCAAGTAAAGTACCCTGTCCAACTCTGTTTGGAGAGTGGAGAGTTCCTTGTCAAGCTTTTCCTTCTTCTCAAGAGCTGGCATCAAGAACAAAAAAGAAAAAGCCTCAACAAGAAGCTCATGCTAAATTCTGTCAAATATCTATCTTTTTTTTTTTTTTTGAGAAGCAATTGTTTTTTGAGAAGGTCTGTCAAACATCTATCTCAATAAAGGAGTTCAATACAATTCACGGGACACCCATTCTTCCACTGTCAGAAATGATTCTTTGCTTAATTGAATGCTCATACACATAAATATGTAAGTGTTACTGGTGGGGAAGGATGCAGCTACACTGTTCAGCAGATATGCCCGTTGACAACTGAATAGAACTACCCACCGCATTTCTTTTAGATAAATGTTCAATCATCCTTATAAAATATGAACTGACAAACATATCTGTATGTATGTGGAAAGATCAAAAACTTATCAACAACATAATAGTAACAATCATTAGATATGCTATCATTATGAACAGAAGAGACAAAGTAAAAGACTAGTGCATGATAAGATGCCACAAGATACTCCCCAACAAACTTTTCTAGATTTAACTGAAATCTCAAATTTACAATGTCATAAAAAAGAAACCTCAAATGTTACCTCCAAGGAGATAAGACATTAGCATTCAAAACAATTTAGGAGTTCATTTGCTAAAAGAATCACGCACCTAGCTGAGATGAAAGCCCAGACATGTAAGCATCCAGTTCATCTCCAGCTTCAACCTCACCTGCCTGACCTGTGCCATCCTTTTCATCAAGAAATAATCTTCTCTTGTCTTCCATCTCCCTGACAATGGCATCTTTCTTATCAAGAAGAGAATCAGCTGTCTCAATTGATTGATTTTCGCCAGTTTTTCTCTTTGGCTTCTGAGTGCGATCATAGAACTCATCCTCCTCACTGTGTGGTAAGAAATTCAAGTTCACCTTGTCAATGCGCTAGCTCTACTCACTAATGACAATCCAAGTATAGTACTACGTCCAACCTTATTTAGATCAATTCAAGCAACACAGACAGCGTAAAGCATCTACCCCACAATGATATTTGTTGAAATTACTGAAGATCTGCAAGTTACGTACTAACCCCATGTTGTCAATGGGCTAGCCCCCTCACTAAATCAAAATCACAACAATCCCAAGTGTGGTACTAAATCTAACCTTACTAAGACCATTTCAAGCAACACGTATTGCGTAAAGCATCAACCAAAACAATTAAGTATGTCGAATATTTGAAAATCTGCAAATTACGTACTAACCTCGAAAGCTCTTCTTCTTCAGGCTCCTTTTTCTTTCCACGGGATGTCCTTCCAGCACGTGCACCAAGACTTTCAAGTATGCTCTCATTTAAAGTCTCTTCCAAGTTTTCAAGCTCTTCCAATAACTGATAAAATTTTCAGAACATGAATTAAAGAAGTGGCCTTGCTAAACTTAGAAATTGCTAACCAATAACATTCTGTGTACTGGAGTATTATTAATACTTATAAAAAAAGGAGTTAAATGAACATGTGATATTCATTGCCGAAGAGAACAAAAAAAATATCTTCTTGAGTTTTAAGGACACAAAGAGAAAACGCGGAGGAGCTACCAACCTGTGATATCCTCTGTTCATTACGAGCAATTTGAGTTTGCTGTCCCTGTGTCAATCCACCTTGAGAAATATCCTTAGCCCGAATAGCATCTATCTCTTTTTTCATATGAGCAATCTAAAATCAAAAGGAGTTACAATAAGAAACGCATATGTTTGCAAAGGGTTACCTTTCCTGATGAGATCCTTAGGGTTAACAGTAACATAGAAAACTTAAGTAAACTGCTACCTTTTCAAGTCTTTTCAGAACTTTTTCACGTGTTTTTTCCTGCTTCTCAGTAAGTTGTCCCTTGTAAGTTTGCCAAGTTATTTCCTCAACTTCATCCTGGCATCGAAATCAATTAGGATAACACTCTATCAGAATTCCATCACATGCTATAAGAATTTAAGATTTTGGATGATTAATAGCCGGAAAAGATGACTGTGCAGTGTGCAAGGGGCCAACGCTCGGACAAAGAGTATAATTCATCTATAACAGGCGAAAGCAATCAAAACAGGCAGCTACTTGCACAACCCAGTCAAAGGTGTTGGAATATCTTCAATATTTTTTGTTCAATACATAAACAATTCTTTTCAAGAAAAAAGGACTTTTTGGGAATTGGGCTCTGCATCTCTGCCAGATCTAAAGCTGCCTAACCGTCCACAGAGAGGGAACACTCGGAAAAAACAAAGAAAAAAAATAACAATAAAAGCCTTGTCGGTGGAAAATTCCTTGATATGTGTAGGTGAACATATCCTAGAATAACTCTAATAACTGTTATCCAACAAGCAATATATCATTCCTCAAATACCCTAAGGAAAATGAGACAGAAACTTACATCGTTCTCCTCAATAGCATCATCGCGCATTCCCCATGAGATTCCATCTGCACGAGACGCTTCCAATTTTGCACGGAGAAGTGATGCTTCCATGTCATGCATCTCTTCCCGGATCTTCGCTTGTCTCACCCTCTTCAGGTCAGCTTCCTACAACATAAAAATGAACTAATACTTTTGAAACTAGTTAAGCCCAATGAAAGTGTTCTGTTTGTTTAATTTTGCCCTTCAATTGTTAAGTTCATGTCATTTGTTCTGTTAATCAATTCAAAAGGTTTTTGACAAATAATACTATATTGCACTAGCAAGACAAGCAGGAGTAACTGTATAAAATGTTTAAAGAGATAAAGAGAAAGGAGATGCAATAGCATAACGGTCATACCGGCGGCATCAGGTCAGCTGGTCCTTGAAATATGTATAACCGCGACGAGCTGTAGAAAGTGAAGAACATCAGAAAAACAACAAAACATTATAACACCACTAGTAGGAAACTTGTTTCTTCCAATCAAGATGATAAAGCAGAGAAAAGACCTTTTAACAGTAACCACGCCTAAACATAAAAAACCAATACTAGGAGAAGAGAAGAAGATTCTACTGAATCCTGATTTCACAAATAAAAGATGAAAAGATCTATGTTCTAAGGGAATATTCCATATCAATTTGACGAGGATTAGTTACTGGACTCGACGAGGATATACAACAGAGATAGGTTGAGAATGAATAGGAAACAATGTCGTTTAGCGACAGTGGTACATACATCTAGAAATAAGGCGTTGGAAGTCAATCTACTGGCTGAGAGGGCTAACTGTGACGTCCCTCTACTTCATAACATTCCTAGCTCAAATAATTCAAATCATGCAGGCACCCAAGGCAAAAATATACTTGCAGGTAGGATGTCCCACTAGCTTGTACCACCTACGTAGATCCGTTGCTACCATTGTGCTATGTTTTTAGCTACCTGCACATTGAATCCGAGATATTGTAGGTCATTTCAGACAACCTCCCTCCCTGCAATTCTTGGTCTACATTGTACCCTCCTGATCAAAAGGTTTGCCTCATACCCTTTTAGCACCATCATTATTATATAGCAGCACCTATTGACCAAATCTAAATAAGACAAGGTCAAACCATCTTAACAAACTTCTTTCATTTTATCCTCTTGTGTATGTTTTTTGCATCTCCTTCCAAGCATGATCATTTTTAATCTTTTGCAATTTTGAATGATTGCACCTCCATCTCAACGTTCGTACTTCTAGGACACTCTTCTTGCGAATGATGCATCCTAAAGGCCCAACATTCATCGCCATATTACATTGTTGATCTTTAAAGTGTTTCATATAACTTGCCTTTTCATTCGGAATGATGAAATTTTATACTAAAAAACATAAAGGGCTCTTAGTGGAACCATAGGATCATAATATCAGAATGAGGCAACCACCGATATGAATGTCGTCTATCCGAGGATCTCAAATATACATGATCATTGCTACAATCCTATCAGATGGATAACGTAACAACATAGAGAGCCATTTTTCTTTTCAGGAGAGTCAACAAGCTGGAGTTAATTACTTACTGTCCAAATCGAAGGACATCACCAACATGCAGCTCCACAAAAACTCTCTTCTTCACCTAATAATTTGCAAACAGAAAGCCATTAGTACATACGTTCTTTACTGATTTAAAAAATGAAATCACACCATAATAAATGACAAGGGTGGAAATAAGAATCTGACAGTAACATGTAATTGCTGAAAGAAAAATAATGGAATAGTTATCAATCATGGGCAAGTTGTTTACACCAATTCAGTACTTGATAGGGACATGTGACAAACAAAAGAAGAGTTGGAGAAGTGCTGTAAGAGACTAAAACTATAACTGCAGTTGATAGAATAGACAAATATATAAAAGGCATGAAGCGTAAGCTGAAAGGCATGCAATTGATTATTTGGACCTACTCAGCTGTAATTTATTCCTAGTTAACTGGAGTAACGGATAGGTAAAAAATGATACGTTAAAGTACCTCATTTTTATTAATGAATGTCCCATGTGTACTGCCAATGTCATAAACATAAGCATCGCCATTTCCCTTGAACTGCAAAACTGCCAAGAGATGGATGGATGTTACATAATCAACGCTAATCAAAATCTTAAGAAAAACAGAACAAAAACTCGCAAATGAATTGTGTTCTTTACACCAAGAAGATTACCCATCTAGCACAACACCACAACGATATAAGGAAACAAAAGGCTAGTAGAGTGAAGAAACGATACCAGCATGAAAGCGAGAGATGGTCGGGTGTTCAAGGACAAAATCGCAAAGATCAACACGCCCAAACATGTACGCCCCCTTCTTGTGGCTGGATAACAGTAAAAGGTAATAATATTCCGTTAGATAAAATAATAGCCTAGCAACTGATACAAAAGATGAAGCCTTGCAGAATTTCAGAGTCAATGCAAATGCGCCGAATAGTAAGAGAACTACAGAAACACGTGCAGAATGTTATAACTGCAAAATTTAAAATTGTACAAGTTCATTTGTTGGTAACTAGCAAAATAAAATATCACTTGATTAGAAACTTCATTAACCCTTACAAAAGAATACAATATATATGAAAGTCAATTTAAAACCAACAAACTAAACACTAGACAATTTCACCAGAAAAACAAAACACTACTCAAAAAATCCCTTAATGTGTTAATCAAGGACAAGTATTATTTGTTTAGTCAATATAGTCCTAGAATTTCTAACCGAAGGACACAGTAAATTTCTCCTTTTTCAATTCATTGGATTGTGTACCAAAAATTGAACTTAAAGACTAGCATAACAAAAGAATAAGCGTATGAGGAAGCAAACATGAATTGAATTGAAGTTGTTAGAAACGTACACGTCAAATTTATCAATGATGGAGCCATCTTTAAGGACTTCAAGGTAGAACTCATGACACGGACGCCCACTCCACGTTGGAATGGTATACGGAACAGCAGCAGCACCAGTTCGTTGTTGGTCTTCTCCATTGGTGTCTTTACTTTGGGAGATAGAGCTCGAGCTTGAGTCATCTTGAACATTGCCCCTTTCAGTAGGTTCTGCACCGCTTTGAGAAATAACCGAGTCTGATTGGGACTTGTCTTGATCGATTTGCGGTGAATCCGGGTCCGGTTCGCTTAGAAATTTAGGAGGTGGGGGTTTCATTGAGTTTGAAGTTGAGGGCTGAGGTTCCTGGGCCTCGGCAGTGGCGGTGTTAGGGTTCCGAGGCGGTGGCGGGTCCATGTCAGTCGTGAACTGGGTGGGGCAAGGAGGAATGTGGAGAATCGAAGAGGTTTGGACCCAAATCTTGAACGCCTTCGGATCCGGGTCTAAAGCGTCCCACAATAGAGAAAGTCGCAATATGATGAACTAGAACCTAGAGGTACTAACAAAAAGTTCTTAAACTAGCTTGTAGTAGAGCAAATTTGAATCTTAGCTGCCGTTTGACCATAAATATCAAAAACTTTTTCACTTTTTTTTTTTAATTTTTGAGGTTAGAGTTAGAGTTAGAGTTGTGTTTGGCGATAATTTTTGAAATTGTAGTTTTTGATGAAATATAGTGTAAAAAAGTGAAAAAATTTCGAAAAATAAGTTTTTCTTATTTTTTGTATTTCGGAATACAACTCTGGAAAAAAGTGAATAAATTTTATGATCAGACGCTAAAAGTAAAAAAAGTGGAAAATTTTTCGAAAAAAAATGAATAATTTTTATGGCCAAACACCCACTTAGATTGTTTAGATTTTAAGTATTGAGTTATTTAATTTTTAATTATGAATGTTAAGTATTTAAATATCAATCATTGTGTATTTTTCTTTTACAACTACTTTTTGCGAATAAGATATTTTACTACTAATCTATTCACCGCTTTTACTATTACACCAATCATGTGTTTGTGTATGAGACCATCACTCACCACCCATAACGGCCATCCTCGCCTAGAATTACTATAGTTGTCGATTACCATAGTTAGTTATTACTATCACCAATTACAATCATCAATCCCGCAATCATCACCGTTAGTGTTAGCCATAAATACTAACCACTATTATCAATTGACACCATCTTTATATACCACCATCATAATTATTAACCTCACTACTAACTACCACAATCAGATGTTGCCTTTAATCGTTGTTATTAACCGCAATCATCAACTACCACTCTAAGTGAGCATCTACGACTACTCGTATAAGCTATTACCGTCATGAACTAGCTTATATTTTCTTGTACTATTAAATTAATTAATACGTTATTTGACTTTTGTATTTATTTATTTAATTTTAATAAAACCAAATTTTATATATTCAAATGTTGCTAAAATAATTGTAATATTTAGATCTAATACAATATCTTAATATTCAAATATGCATATCCCTTGATATTCTAGTGTAATATTGAACGATAATCAACCGAAATGCATAAATATCCGATTTTGAGACCATCATTTAAGTCATATCCACATGCAAATTTGTTTAATGAATCTATCCATTTCAGAACAAGTTTAAATATTTGGTATTTGAAATTACATATGATTGAAGTTTATCGGTATATACTTAAAGTTTAGTTGTTTTAATTTAAATTTAAGCTATATATTATTAAATTCAGTCATTTGTACATGAATTTCAGTCATTTTTTATCTAAAGCTTTGAAATTCTATCATGTGTAGGTCTGACAATGCATGTCTAAAATTATTCTCGAACTAACTAAATATGTCAAAAAAAATAAAAAATTAGATACAAGTTAAATAACAATATCCAAATAAAATACCCTTTAAAATTTCTAAATCAATCGTTAAAAAAATAAACGGGCCTTAATAGAATTTTCTTCTTAATATACTTACACAACATGAAGAAAGAAAAGGAGGAGCATATTGAGGACAACGAAGAGAGAGAGCACTGGTCTGAGTGGGCATAATACCCGGCTACAGCTAAAATCCAACCAGCACAGCAACAAAATTTCAGTAATGAACCGGTTCCTTTTTTGTTTTACTACCAAATAAGAAATCAGCAACAGACAGGGAGGAATAAAAACTGGAAAAAAATGACTAAATTGGGAAACTGAAGATGAATTATTCACTCGCCGTTGAATTTTCAAGCAGCCTGATTCCGGTATGTCCTTATAATCCTCTATTTCTCTTCGTTAAATTCTCAACACTTGACTAAAGTCAGCACGATGACAGTATCTAGATGAACCCTAATTTATACTCTGCATTCAGAAATTTCGAATCTGTATAGCTGACTCAAATTAGATTGGGATTGATTAAAATTTCCAAGTGTTGTTCTTTTCGCTTTCATCTGAATTGGGATCATGCTTAGATACAAAGTGGACAGTTTCTACTGGATATGAAATCTGAAGTTTGCATTTGCATCAAAGTGGTGTGAGATTGTGAGAAAGAAAGAAGAAATGAAGGCTGGGAGTGCAGCAAAGCTGATTGTTGACGCATTGCTTCAGAGGTTCCTTCCCCTTGCCAGGCGTCGAATTGAAACTGCTCAAGCTCAGGTACTGTCTAATCACACTTTTCCTGTTTTCCCCTATTTTCACATGTTGATCCTATTTTGTGCGGTTATTTGTATGTTTATGATGTACCGTGAGCCTTAACTTCTCGTCAAGAAAGATATTTGCTAAATGCTCATCATATTAGTTGGGGAAACAGCCTCTCTACCTCCCAAGGTAGGGGTAAGGTCTGCATACACACTACCCTCCCCACACCCCACTTGTGGGATTACACTGGGTATGTTGTTGTTGTTGCTCGTTGGGAGCATAGTTCCTAACACTAAGAGAGAGCTCAAGATGGATTTTAGAGTAATATTCTTCAAAAGATAAGCTTCCCAAAGAGTGATTGTCATAAGGGCCTTATAATTTGTTTTGAGGAAGACCTTGATATGTTGCCTCTAGCAACCAAAAGTGGAAAGGAGAAGTATGGTCCTGCTTAAGTTGGTCCTCTAGTACCACAGAGGGAAAATGACAAGCATAGTCTATTTAAGTTGGCTCCACTGGAGGTGGAGTGGTGCTGTTTTCGTTGTTTACGTGTTTTACATTCATTAGTTTGATTCTGGAAAATGTGATCTTTTACTTATTTTTGATGCAAAAACAATCCTTTTTTGTGCTTAATTTTCCCTTTTATATTATTTTTTTAAATTTTTTTTTTTGATAGGTGTTTGTGCTTAATTTTCTTTTGACTTGGGTCTGTAACGTTGTCTGAAATTTCTCACTTGGGGAAATACAGGATGGACAGTACCTTCGGCCATCTGATCCAGCTTATGAGCAAGTACTGGATTCATTGGCCATGGTTGCACGTCACACACCTGTTCCTCTTCTGGAGGCCCTTCTAAGATGGAGAGAAAGGTGCACATTTTCAGTTATAATTTTTACCCTAGAAAGTTTTCCATTTGAATTTTGCTTTATTTTTGTGTACAGACTAAGTCTAAACTCTGATGAAATCTGCCATTGCACACAATTTTCCTGTCTTATATTATTTCTGGTATAGTACTTCCTTACAAAAACCTACTCCTACTACTTACCAGAAACAGAAAAAATATTTAATACATTCTAAAGTGTAGGTCGTTACATCCCTTTATTGGCTGTTTATGCAAATCGCCATGCCATCAATCTATTTTTTATCTTTAATAAAAGTGAAGCTTTCTTAATGTGATGTGGATTACACTGCATAAAGGTGTATACCAGATTAGGGAATCTTCCAATGCTATGAATCTAATGTATTATGATTGGTTGCAGTGAATCTCCCAAAGGTGCAAATGATGCATCAACATTTCAGAGAAAGGTTTGTTAATCTACCAACTTTATTGTTCGTGACACCTTTCTTGACAAGGATCTTTTTTTGTTTTTTTTTGAGAAGGAAGTCTGTGACTCCTGTCTTCATTCACATCTTTAGCATTGAAGTTGCTATCAGATTGTTCCTCTGCACTTCCATTTTCTGGTTATTGAACAAATTGATTGAAAATGACTTATCACTTAATTTAATCTATGGAAGAGCAAATGAATGGAACTATAGGAGTCACTGCTATTAAATCACATATCTTGTAGGCTAAAGTTACATCTGAGTTATGCATCCCGAACTATTTCCAGGTGAAATACCTTGCTCATCCTCTCACCTTTAGAGAAACTTAACTTTCCTAGTATAGAACCTCATGCAGTTGGCTTCCCTTGGGGACATCCGGTAAAACTGGAGAACCTCATGCAGTTGGCCTTATACATATACATATATATAAAGAGAGAGAACCTCATGCACTTGGCTGCAGGAAGTTGGAAGAAACCAGAAAGGGAGAGATTATAAGAAAATAAACCAAAACTGTTCTAACTGAAGTATTAAAAAAAGTAGCCATTATAACCTCAACTGGCAGAGTATCGGGCATGAAGACATTGCTGATGTCTAATTTAGACCAGTATTCATTTCATGCTTAGTGATCCAAATTGGTATTATACCATAGGTACTTTATGTGCATATTTTGAAGGGGAGCCTTGGAACAACGCTAAAGTTGTCTCCGTGTGACCTATAGGTCACGGGTTTCGAGCCATGGAAGCAGCCACTAATGCTTGCATTAGGGTAGGTTGTCTACATTACACCCTTGGGGTGCGGCCCTTTCCTGGACCCTGCTAACACGGGTGCTTTGTACACTGGGCTGCCTTTTTAAAAAAATAAAATAAAATTTACATGCATATTTTCCTTTTTGAAGTATCTGATTAAGTTTTGTATGGTTTAGCAACTTAAGTATCTTTTTTTAAGCTCCTGAGGAAGTTCTTCCGTGGTTCTTAGCATTTCTCATATCCTATCAAATAAGTAAGTTCTTCCATGGTTCAGCTTGCGGTGGAGTGCATCTTTTGTTCTGCATGTATTCGCTTTGTGGAATGTTGTCCACAAGAAGGGCTTACAGGTAAGTTCACAGATTCAGCAGGTCTACCTTTCTCTAGGAAGCTAATCCACTGCTAGTTGATTTTAATGTGCTTTCCTGAACTGCAGAGAAGCTTTGGATTGGGCTTGAAAATTTTGTATTCGATTGGCTAATAAATGCAGACAGGTAGGTTACAAATCCAGTTCATAACTTATGGCACTCGGGTTTCCTATTTGCTTTTTTTCCAGAATAATAGTATAAGTTATTAGCAACTGCTCTGGTCCACCTTTTAGTTCAGTGATCCTTATTTGCTAGAGCCATAAATGTAACTTCGATATGATTTTCATTCCTCTTCCTGGGTTTTATTTTATCTTATTTCTTACTTTAATTTGTTGCTCTTATCTGCCATAACATATTTAAAGGACAACTTTTTTGTTCAAGACCTTGTTCTTGTACAACATCCAAGCAACATGGTTTACAAACTTCTGCTGTATTGGAATTTACCATCCATGAACAAAAGAATTGCCTTGTTTTTTGAGAGGCTATGAATGACAAAGCGCAGTAATTCTATTGTATTGGAATAGTGAAGTAGTGGAAGTGAATGCATATAGTATGTATTACCTTCCCCATCTGTTAAAAAATATTGTAGTCTTAAATGGACTTCTATAAGATTACAATACGATAGCTAGGACAGATTTGTAGTCTGTATCTTTCCAGGTTGGATATACTGATATTTATCATTTTGGCATGATTTCTTTTATTTGGCACTTACAAAAAAATTGCTTTTATTTTGTTTCTATAGCTATTTAGACAGCCAAGAGAGATTATCTAGTCCAACCCCCCCGACCAACCAAAAAAAAAAGAAATTATCTAATCGACCTTGATTCAGTCAAATCTTGACTCATACTCAAATTATGAATTTTATAAACTTTGTAGTCTATATGCTGAACAATTTTATCTGTTGCAGGGTTGTTAGCCAGGTTGAGTATCCTTCATTGGTTGATCTGCGGGGGCTTCTTCTGGACTTAGTTGCTCAACTCCTTGGTGCTCTATCTCGGATCAGGTAAGTAAAGGGAATTCAATTTTTTGTAGTCCAATCGTCAAACTCGATCACTTGATCGTTTGATAGTTACAGCTTAAATTGGAAATGTTATTCCACAGATAGAGTAAAAAAGTGGAAAGTAAGAGGAAAAATTGAAATAAACCCTATGCTTTACCCCGATGCTTGTACAAGTGTGGTAAATCTTTACCCTGTAGACATTGTAGAATTTGCAATCTTTGCTTGCAACAAACCATGTTAGTCAATGAAAATGTGACTTTGAGCCTCATGGTTAGTGTATGTGAGTGCTAATTTTTCCCTTTGTCTGTCAACAGATTTAGCTCGGTGACAGAGCGCTTTTTCATGGAACTCAATACCCGTCGTATTGATACTAGTGTTGCTCGAAGTGAAGCACTTAGTATTATAAATGGAATGCGCTATCTGAAGCTAGGGGTACGTGTCATGTTTTCTCGCTGAATAGATATGCATAGAAGCATCGTAATGATATGTTATTTCCAGGTGAAGACAGAGGGTGGATTGAATGCTTCAGCTTCCTTTGTTGCTAAAGCTAACCCTTTGAATCGTGCTCCTCATAAACGAAAGAGTGAACTTCATCATGCCTTATGCAATATGCTATCAAACATCCTAGCACCTCTTGCAGATGGTGGAAAGGGTCAATGGCCTCCTTCAGGCATAGATCCTGCACTAACTCTATGGTATGAAGCTGTGGCACGAATAAGGGCGCAGCTCGTGCA